>NC_134359.1:29176439-29373939 GCF_048569485.1 Anomaloglossus baeobatrachus
ATTAATGTCCACCTACATCACTGTCATCTAAAATACTGTAAAATACTGCCTGTCACTTCATCATTGGGTTTATACAGCTTGTAAATTGCTTAAGCCGTTCTCCCAAGACGCAGTCTGAGGTGCTTCACTCACAATTTATAGGAGTCTGACAGAACCTGACAATGCAAGTCACGCCGAGACGCCACCTTAGTGAAAACGCATGAAAAAAAAAAAAAAAACGTTTTCTACTTATGTGTCATTGAATCGTTATCATTTGATGGTTACAAATTCTGCAATTTTCTTGTGTAGTCTGTATTTCGATTTTTCATCCTTTTCAATATCTCTGCTTGCAAGCGGTGAATGGAAATATTATTTATAAACCTCAGATGATCTTATACACGTGCCAAAATGGTCTGAATGTAGAAACGGAGGTTTCCTCCCATCTCCGCTCATTACAGCTTATGAATATTCACTGCTTCCTCTGCCCACCCTCTGTGATTGACTCATTGACATTAATGATGTATAAAATGTCCTTATATATTCCTGTTATATTTAACAAAGTAAAGAATTATTGTAGAACCACTAATAAGTCTGAAGTCCTGTGCTATTCAATAGCTAAAGTTTCTAGGAGAATAAAACATTTTTGTTAGTCCAATTCATCAAAACGTTAACAGTAGTATTTTGGCGTAAAAAGCTTGGAAAAGTTGCGTAATTTTGGCGCAACTGGAGGCTGGGCTAAAATTATGCAACTTTTGAATTTCTGATATTTTCAGCAATTACGTACTGCGAATACAGGGCAGTAGTTATACCTGCCCAGGCTAAGGAACCAATGTACTAGCAGGATGCAGCAAGACCCCCAATAAGGTGGAGGCATCACAGGTGCAAGAGGAGAAAATCACTCACACACTTCCAATCCATGAAGGGGGCGATTGCTGGATGATAAAATTGCACACAATTGGCTTGTATAGGGCGCCGTTCACACATATAGGTGCACAGTAGCTAGCTAGCAGCCTATTAGTTATGCCCATACTATTCAACTAGGTGGGCTGCGCCAGTACTATCAAAGTGCACCCCCCAACATCTGCAAGGAGTTTGTATGTTCTCCCCGTGTTTGCGTGGGTTTCCCCCGGGGTCTCCGGTTTCCTCCCACACTCCAAAGACATACAAATAGGGAATTTAGATTGTGAGCCCCAATGGGGACAGTGTTCCTGATGTATGTGAAGCGCTGCGGAATATGTTAGCGCTATATAAAAATAAAGATTTTTATTTTTTTTTTTATACAGGGACGGGAACTCCAATATACAAGTCCTAACATTAAGGGTTCTGGCTGCATCCTGTATAAAATGTTATGTGCAAAAAAAGTATAGAAAATATATATGAAATATTAGATGGTATTATGGCCAGAATACGGTTGCCCACAACGCACGTCACGGGTCCTCATGCTTGTGGATCCCTACACTGATCTATGAATAAAAAAGCAACAAAAAGAGGGATAAAAATCTCAATATTTTCAGTCAGCTATCTCAAAGTGGGCAGAGCTGGGTGGGACAGGGGTAGCGTTAATCTTAGTCCAGCAGTAGGATGGCCAAGACCTTACACGGTGGCCAAGATCATAAAGCGGTTTAACAAGACAGGATCTACTCAGAACAGCCCTCACCATGGCCGATCACAGAAGTTAAGTGTATGTGCTCAGCGTCATATCCAAGGGTTGTATTTTCAGAATAGCTGTATGAGTGCTGCCACCATTGCTGCAGAGGTTACAGGGGTGGGGGGCAGTCTATCAGTGCTGAGACCATACGCCGCACACTGCAGAGGTTACAGGGATGGCAGAGTCTGCCTGTCAGTGCTCAGACCATACGCCGCACTCTGCATCACATTGTTCTGCATGGCTGTTGATTCAGACGGAAGCCTCTTCTAAAGATAATGCACAAGTCCACAAACATTTTCCTGAAGACAAGCAGACTATGGACATGGATTAAGCTGGGGTCACACTAAACGACAGCGACAACGACGTCGCTGTTACGTCACCATTTTCTGTGACGTAGCAGCGACCTTGTAAGTCGCTGTTATCATCACTGCTTAGCTGTCAAACACAGCAGCCGAAGCAGCCATCATAACGACACGCGTCGCTGTGCTGCAACATGTGCAGAGAGCAGGGAGCCGCGCACACTGAGCGCTGGCTCCCTGCTCTCCTAGCTACAGTACACATCGGGTTAATTACACGATGTGTACTGCAGCTACATGTGCAGACAGCAGGAGCCGGTGCTGGCAGCGTGAGAGCGGCGGAGGCTGGTAACGAAGGTAAATATCGGGTAACCACCTTGGTTACCCGATGTTTACCTTGGTTACAGCTTACCGCAGCTGCCAGATGCCGGCTCCTGCTCCCTGCTCGCTTCATTTCGTCGCTCTCTCGCTGTCACACACAGCGATCTGTGCGTCACAGCGGGAGAGCGACGACCAAAAAATGAAGCTGGACATTCAGCAACGAGCAGCGACCTCACAGCAGGGGCCAGCTCGTTGCTGGATGTCACACACAGCGACAGCGACGGGACGTCGCTGCAATGTCACAGAAAATGGTGACGTAGCAGCGACGTCGTTGTCGTTGTCGCTGTGTGTGACACCACCTTTACTGGAACCATCCTGTGGTCTGATGAGACCAAGATAAACTTATTTGGTTCAGATGGTGTAAAGTGTGTGTCGTTGTAACAAGGTGAGGAGAACAAAGACAAGTGTGTCCTGCCTACAGTCAGGCATGGTGGTGGGAGGGTCATGGTTTGGGGCTCCATGAGTGCTGCCGGCTGTGGGGAGCTAGAGATCATTGAGGGAAGCATGAATGCCAAGATGTCCTGTGACATACTGAAGCGGAGCATCATCCCCTCCCTTCATATTCTAACATAACGACCCCAAACACCTCCAAGACCATCACTGCCTTTTTAAAGAAACTAAAGGCCGCTTTACATGCTGCGACATGGCTAGCCGATGCTAGCGATGGCGAGCGTGATAGCTCCCGCTCCCATCATACGGCCGATATGTGGTGATCGCTGCCGTAGCGAACATTATCGCTACGGCAGATTCACACGCACATACCTGCTCTGCGACGTCGCTGTGACCGGCGAACCGCCCCTTTTCTAAGGGGGCGGTTCGTTCAGCGTCACAGCGACGTCACTAAGCGGCCGCCCAATCAAAGCGGAGGGGTGGAGATGAGCGGGACGAACATCCCGCCCACCTCCTTCCTTCCTCATTCCTGGCGGGACGCAGGTAAGGTGAGGTTCCTCGTTCCTGCGGTGTTACACGTAGCGATGTGTGCTGCCTCAGAAATGAGGAACAACATCGTTATTGCAGCAGCAACGATAATTGGGAAGAGGGGGGCACGTCATCGATTAGCGATTTTGAACGTTTTTGCAACAATTCAAAAACACTAATAGGTGTCACACGCAACGACATCGCTAAAGCGGCCGGATGTGCGTCACATATTTTGTGACCCCAACGAGATCGCTTTAGCGATCTCGTAGCGTGTAAAGCCACCTTTAGGCTATAGGTGCTGGACTGGCCAAGCGTCTCCAGACCTAAAACCTATGGAGCATCTGTGGGGCCACCTCAAACAGAAGGTGGAGGAGCACAAGGTCTCTAGCATCCACAAGCTCCTTGATGTCGTCATGGAGGATGGAAGAGGATCCAGCGGCTCCTGTGAAGATCTAGTGACCTCCATGTCCAAGAGAGTTAAGGCCGAGCTGAAAAATAATAGTGACCACACAAAACTAGTGATACTTTGGGCATAATATGGCAACTTTACCTTATGGGGTGTATTCACTTTAGCTGCCAGCGGTTTAGACATTAATGGCTGTGTGTTCAGGTATTTAGAGGGCCCAAATTTACCCTGTTATATAAGCTGCACACTGACACTGCACATTGTATCACAGGGTCAGATTTTCAGTGTTGTCCCATGAAAAGATATAAAATTTCACCAAAATTTCAGCACAAAAGTTAATTTCTGTAAATGGGATTATTTTGGGTTCTAGCCCTCGGTTACATTGTAACGGTCCCGGTGTGATGTATCCGGGAGGAGACGCCGGTGACCATATTCAGCCGTCTTTATGGACAGATCCCCCTCTTTGTGATGGACCATTGTCCGGATGTGTCTAGCGGTCTTTATCAGACAGGATATTTTTTGTTTTTCGTGTAACCTTCTGCTACCATCCATAAAATCCATGTTTTGTGTAAATAGGTTATAATAGCTACAAGCTGGCGCCGGGCCCGCAGGAGTCATGTGAAGTGGGCTTTTTGATACCATTTCTGTTCATGTTCAGCTACTGAGACAAGAGGGCTTCTGTGTTGTCCGTGGCTCGGGGACATACCTCAGGCGATGGGAACAATGGCTCTGGAATACTAAATACACTTCCCCGAGTACAGATAGGACTTTGTGCTGCGGCTCCTGGGAATGTGAAGCAACGTATAACCTGTTTACACGAGGCTGCGGACCACCTGTAGATAAAAACAGCAAATTAAGAAGGGGTCCTGCTGATTCCTCGCAGTTAAAGGGTTTTCGAACATTTCCTTTAACAGTTTGTACAGCAAATATATAAAAAAATACAAAACTTTAACCGTAAAGCACTTTCTCGGTTCAGGGTTTATTAATAATTGTGACAATGCTGTGGTTAAAATACAAAAAAAAAATACATTTCAAGGTTTCTTCAGATCCATGATGACACTTTGCAAAATATTTTTTTGCCATAAAATTGAGCCAAAATTGCTGACTTTTATTTTTGGATTTTTGGAAATTTGCAGCATAATCCAAATCACAAATGCACCATATGAAGATGGCCTTACTAGGAAACATTGAAACGAAGGAGGTTCAAAAAAGAATCCTGTTTTTCATTTTTGTTTTTTTTTTCTCTCCTAGAAACAGCGCCACTCTGTGGACTATAGGTGGTATGACGGGTCAGTCCATTTAGAACTGTTTGGTCACTAAATGCACTTATTAATTCACCTGATTAGTGATAAATATAGGATTAGCTGGGACCCTAACCTATGCAAAGAACAGGTACCCCAAAGTGCTCTAAGTTAATGCTGGTACTCCATGGTCCAACACCATCACTCCATACCTAATGGAAATAGCTAGACAGGATTGTCCCAGAATAGGGCACGTATATACTAGGATGGGGAACATATACATCAGGATTTGTGACATATATGCCAGGGTGGGAGACTTACACATTAGGATGGTCCCAGGACAGAGAACATATCTACCAAGATAGGGGACATATACCAAGATGGGTGTAGGATACAAGACATACAGTATATGCCAGGATGGGGCCAGGATAGAAGACATTAGTAAAGGATGGGAGACATACCAAGATGGGGGGCATATATACCAGAATGGGCCCAGGATGAGGAAATATATATACCAGAATGGTCCCAGTATAGGGGACATATATACCAGGATGGCAAAATATATACCAGGATAGGGGACATGTATACCAGGATGGGCCCAGTTTAGGTGACATATATACCAGGATTTGTGACATACAGTCAGGGCCAGAAATATTTGGACAGTGACACAAGTTTTGTTATTTTAGCTGTTTACAAAAACATGTTCAGAAATACAATTATATATATAATATGGGCTGAAAGTGCACACTCCCAGCTGCAATATGAGAGTTTTCACATCCAAATCGGAGAAAGGGTTTAGGAATCATAGCTCTGTAATGCATAGCCTCCTCTTTTTCAAGGGACCAAAAGTAATTGGACAAGGGACTCTAAGGGCTGCAATTAACTCTGAAGGCGTCTCCCTCGTTAACCTGTAATCAATGAAGTAGTTAAAAGGTCTGGGGTTGATTACAGGTGTGTGGTTTTGCATTTGGAAGTTGTTGCTGTGACCAGACAACATGCGGTCTAAGGAACTTTCAATTGAGGTGAAGCAGAACATCCTGAGGCTGAAAAAAAAGAAAAAATCCATCAGAGAGATAGCAGACATGCTTGGAGTAGCAAAATCAACAGTCGGGTACATTCTGAGAAAAAAGGAATTGACTGGTGAGCTTGGGAACTCAAAAAGGCCTGGGCGTCCACTGATGACAACAGTGGTGCATGATCGCCGCATACTTTCTTTGGTGAAGAAGAACCCGTTCACAACATCAACTGAAGTCCAGAACACTCTCAGTGAAGTAGGTGTATCTGTCTCTAAGTCAACAGTAAAGAGAAGACTCCATGAAAGTAAATACAAAGGGTTCACATCTAGATGCAAACCATTCATCAATTCCAAAAATAGACAGACCAGAGTTAAATTTGCTGAAAAACACCTCATGAAGCCAGCTCAGTTCTGGAAAAGTATTCTATGGACAGATGAGACAAAGATCAACCTGTACCAGAATGATGGGGAGAAGAAAGGGAACGGCACATGATCTAAGGCACACCACATCCTCTGTAAAACATGGTGGAGGCAACGTGATGGCATGGGCATGCATGGCTTTCAATGGCACTGGGTCACTTGTGTTTATTGATGACATAACAGCAGACAAGAGTAGCCGGATGAATTCTGAAGTGTACCGGGATATACTTTCAGCCCAGATTCAGCCAAATGCCGCAAAGTTGATCGGACGGCGCTTCATAGTACAGATGGACAATGACCCCAAGCATACAGCCAAAGCTACCCAGGAGTTCATGAGTGCAAAAAAGTGGAACATTCTGCAATGGCCAAGTCAATCGCCAGATCTTAACCCAATTGAGCATGCATTTCACTTGCTCAAATCCAGACTTAAGACGGAAAGACCCACAAACAAGCAAGACCTGAAGGCTGCGGCTGTAAAGGCCTGGCAAAGCATTAAGAAGGAGGAAACCCAGCGTTTGGTGATGTCCATGGGTTCCAGACTTAAGGCAGTGATTGCCTCCAAAGGATTCACAACAAAATATTGAAAATAAAAATATTTTGTGTGGGTTTGGTTTATTTGTTCAATTACTTTTGACCTCCTAAAATGTGGAATGTTTGTAAAGAAATGTGACAATTCCTACAATTTCTATCAGATATTTTTGTTCAAACCTTCAAATTAAACGTTGCAATCTGCACTTGAATTCTGTTGTAGAGGTTTCATTTCAAATCCAATGTGGTGGCATGCAGAGCCCAACTCGCCAAAATTGTGTCACTGGCCAAAGATTTCTGGACCTAACTGTATATGCCAGGGTAGGAGACTAAAGGCCGCTTTACACACTACAATATATCTTACAATGTGTCGGCGGGGTCACGTCGTAAGTGACGCACATCCAACATCGTAAGGCACATTGCAGTGTGTAACAGCTACGTGTGATTGCGATTGAACGGTAAAACGTTCATCGCACGCACGTCGTTCATTTCTCATGAATTGAACGTCAGGTTGTTCATCGTACCCGGGGTAGCACACATCACAGTGTATGACACCCCGGGAACGATGAACAGATCTTACCTGCGTCCTGCGGCTCCTGGCCAGCAATGCGGAAGGAAGGAGGTGGGCGGGATGTTTACATCCCACTCAGCTCTACCCCTCCGCTCCTATTGGCCGGCTGCCGCGTGACGTTGATGTGACGCCGAACGTCCCTCCCACT
The DNA here is from genome assembly GCF_048569485.1 of Anomaloglossus baeobatrachus. Taxonomy (NCBI): domain Eukaryota; kingdom Metazoa; phylum Chordata; class Amphibia; order Anura; family Aromobatidae; genus Anomaloglossus; species Anomaloglossus baeobatrachus. The sequence goes on from NC_134359.1 coordinate 29,183,991, forward strand.
CCAGGAAGTGAATGTTCGCCGCCCACATCGAGGTCGTATGGACGGGTAAATACGTGTGACGGGGGTTATTATTATTATTATTATTCATTTATAGAGCACCATTGATTCCTTGGTGCTGTACATGAGAAGGGGGTTACATACAGAATACATATAAAAGTCACAATAGACAGACTAGTACAGAGGGAAGAGGGCCCTGCCCTTGCGGGCTTACATTCTATAGGATTATGGGGAGGAGACAATAGGTGGGGTGTAGGCCGGGTGGCAGCTCCGCACGGTGGTCGGGCGGCAGTGAGTTCATTGTAGATTATAGGTATTTCTGAACAGATGGGTTTTCAGGTTCTGTTTGAAGTTTGCAAGTGTAGTAGATAGTCTGACGTCTTGAGGCAGCGAGTTCCAGGAGACTGGGGATGCTCGGGAGAAGTCTTGGAGTCGGTTGCGTGAGGAGCGAATGAGAGAGGAGGAGAGAAGGAGATCTTGGGAGGACCGGAGGTGACGTGTTGGAGTGTAGTGGGAGATTAGTTCAGAGATATACGGAGGAGACAGATTATGCACAGCTTTGTAGGTCAGTGTTAGTAGTTTGAATTGGATACGATGGAAGATTGGGAAACAATGGAGGGACATGCAGAGGGGAGAAGCGGGGTGGTATTGAGGAGAGAGGTGGATCAGTTGGGCAGCAGAATTAAGGATGGACTGGAGAGGGGCGAGCGTGTAAGCAGCGAGGCCACAGAGGAGGATGTTGCAGTAGTTGAGGCGGGAGATCATGAGGGCATGCACTAGCATTTTTGTAGATTGCGAATTGAGAAAAGGGCGGATTCTGGAAATATTTTTGAGTTGAAGACGGCAGGAGCTGGTGAGGGATTGGATGTGTGGTATGAAGGACAAGGCAGAGTCAAAGGTCACTCCGAGGCAGCGAACTTTGGGTACTGGCGAGAGCATGGTGTTATTTATTGTAATAGATAGATCAGGTAAGGAACATAAGTGAGACGAAGGAAAGATGATTAGTTCAGTTTTGGCCACATTGAGCTTTAGGAAGCGAGAGAAGAAGGAGGATATAGCAGATAGACATTTCGGGATTTTGGACAGCAGAGATGTGACATCTGGGCCAGAGAGGTAGATCTGGGTGTCGTCGGCATATAGGTGGTATTGGAAGCCATGGGACTTTATGACTTGTCCCAGGCCAAATGTGTAGATAGAAAAAAGTAAGGGTCCTAGGACAGAGCCTTGAGGAACGCCAACAGAGAGATGGCGGGATGAAGAGGTTGATGAAGGGGTTAATCGTTTGTGTGGCACATTCAACAAATTGAACGTGCCACACATACGATGGGGGCGGTTACGATCGCATACGATATCGTATGCGAAATCGTAACTAACATGTAAAGCAGGCTTTACACCCTAGGATGGTCCCAGGACAGAAGACATATATACCAAGATTGGGGACATATACCAAGATGGGTCCATGATACAGGACATATTTATCAGGATGGGGGGCATATATACCAGAATTGGCCCAGGATTAGGAAATGTATATACCAGAATGGTTCCAGTATAGAGGACATACGGTATATACCAGGATAGCCCAGGATGGGTAAATATTAGTGATGAGCGAGTATGCTTGTCACTACTCGGTACTCGCATGAGTATCACTGTACTCGGGCTACTCGGCGGGTACCGAGTAATTTCGCGATACTCGTGCTGTACTCGTGGTCTTCATCCCTGCATGTTGGCGCTCTTTTGAGAGCCAGCCCTCATGCAGGGATTGGCTGGCAGACCCATGCAATGCCACAGCCCTGTTAGTTGTGGAATTGCAGTGATTGGCCGGCCTGCACAGCGTGACCGAGCCTTTATACCGGCGGGTGCGCTGTGTTCTGCACACAGCCATCTCATATTCCCTGCTATCCCCGCCCACAGGCGCCTATGATTGGTTGCAGTGAGACACGCCCCCACGCTGAGTGACAGGTGTCTCACTGCACCCAATCACAGCAGCCGGTGGGCGTGTCTATACTGTGCAGTAAAATAAATAAATAAATAATTAAAAAAAAACGGTGTGCGGTCCCCCCCCAATTTTAATACCAGCCAGATTTGCATACATTAGATGCGACAGTTCTGGGACTGTACCCGGCTCTTCCCGATTTACCCTAGTGCGTTGGCAAATCGGGGTAATAAGGAGTTAATGGCAGCCCATAGCTGCCAATAAGTCCTAGATTAAGCATGTCAGGCGTCTCCCCGAGATACCTTCCATGATTAATCTGTAAATTACAGTTAAAAAACACACACACCCGAAAAATCCTTTATTAGAAATAAAAAACAATAACAAAGTCCCTCATCACCAATTTATTAACCCCGACAAACCCTCCATGTCCGGCGTACTCCACGGACCTCCAGCGTCGCATCCAGCTCTGCTACATGCAGGTGACAGGAGCTGAAGAATACACCGCCGCTCCTGTCAGCTTCACACAGCAACTGAGGTGAGTAGCGCGATCAGCTGCTGTCAGTCAGGTAACTCACGGCCACCGCTGGATCCAGCGGTGGCCGCGATTAACCTCAGTGACAGCTCAGCTGATCGCGCTACTCACCTCAGTTGCTGCGTGGAGCTGACCCTGACCGGTGCGGCGGTGAGTAGCGCGATCAGCTGAGCTGTCACTGAGGTTAATCGCGGCCACCGCTGTATCCAGTGACAGCGGGTAACCTCAGTGACAGCTCAGCTGATCGCGCGGCTGTCTTCATTAGCTGCGTGGAGGTGACCGGAGCGGCGGTGTCTGCTGCAGCTCCGGGCACCTCCATGCAGCAGCGCTGGATGCGACGCTGGAGCATCCTGGATTACGCCGGACATGGAGGGCTTTTTGGGGCTGACTAAAGTGGTTAACCAGGGTATATGTTTGTGTTTTTTATTTCTAATAAATGATTTTTTCGGGTGTGTGTGTTTATTTACTGTAATTTACAGATTAATCATGGAAGGTATCTCGGGGAGACGCCTGACATGATTAATCTAGGACTTATTGGCAGCTATGGGCTGCCAATAACTCCTTATTACCCCGATTTGCCAACGCACCAGGGTAAATCGGGAAGAGCCGGGTACAGCCCCAGAAATGTCACATCTAATGTATGCGGAAATTCTGGGCGGCTGCTGACTGATATTGTTAAGCTGGGGGGCTTCCCATAATGTGGAGCTCCCCATCCTGAGAATACCAGCCTGCAGCCATATGGCTTTATCTGGCTGGTTTTAAAATTGGGGGGGACTGCACGCCATTTTTTTTAATTATTTAATTATTTATTTCACTGCACAGTATAGACACGCCTACCGGCTGCTGTGATTGGGTGCAGTGTGACACCTGTCACTCACCGTGGGGGCGTGTCTCACTGTAACCAATCATAGGCGCCGGTGGGCGGGGAAAGCAGGGAATACGAGATTGTTTAATGGGCGGCCGGCTTTTTCAAAAGAGGAAAAGCCGCCGGAGTTTAGTGAACAGCTGTGCAGCGACGCGCCGGAGATCGGGGAACGGTAAGTAAGAGAGAGGGGGGAGAATGACCGACAGACTGTGAGAGGGGGACAGACAAGACAGAGAGAGACAGACAGAGAGAGACCGACAGACATAGAGACCGACCGATGGGAGATAGAATGAAAAAAAAATGACCGACATCGCTAGTAAAAAGCACAAAACGTGCGTTTTGGACATCGGAGTCCCACACAATGTTGTCACGTAAAATCTTTCATGTAATCTCAAAAAGTAACATACACCAGCTCTATCTCACTATTGGGTATGTGCCCTTAACATTTCCGCCATGAAAATTCATTTTGGTGTCATTTTGGATGGTTTTCTGGTGAGTCCGTAAAAATGGCGTAAAACGCGGACAAAATTGTTCACAGCTGTGACTTTTGAGTGATAAATGCTTCAAGGGGTCTTCCCCATGCTGTTGCCATGTCATTTGAGCACTCTTCTGAGACTTTTGTGCCATTTTTAGGGTTTCTACATGCTGCCGGGGGTCATTTCATAAAAATACTCGGGTCTCCCATAGGATAACATTGGGCTCGGTGCTCGGGCCGAGTACACGAGTATCTTGGGATGCTCGGCCCGAGCCTCGAGCACCCGAGGTTTTTAGTACTCGCTCATCACTAGTAAATATATACCAGGATAGGGGACATGTATACCGGGATAGGGGAAATATACCAGGATGGAACATATTAGTACATGATGGGGACATTACTAGATAATAGTGGAGGCAAAACATATATCTTTATAAGATTTAGACCCCTACAAGGCCCCATACATCTGACCAATATGCAGGGGGTTCCATATCTAAATCTTAGATCGGTGCCTATCGGGGTCTAGTTATACCACTTCATAGAGGCTTCACATGGAGGCACGTAGACTGCCTACAAGGCTTCCGTCACAGCTCTAATATTAGCATTATATCTTACATATATAGCTTAAATATTTCCAAGTCCATAGAGCTCCAAAGAGCAAATTGTGATGAAATAAAACATTTCGGAAGCTGAGGTGTAATGCGCAGGTTGCACATGTGCTCGATCAAGTCTTTGTCATTTGATCTGCATTTTTTTTGTTGTTTTCTGTGACATCGGACATCAGGTGTAAAATGAAATAGAACAGTCTCCTGAAATAATGGACATATGGGAGTGTATCCTGCCAGATATTCTGCCTCACTGCTCTATTGATCTTGCTTCCTCTGAGTCTCTCCTGTGTTTGAGATCAGATACTGCCGGATCCAGGGATGCCAGGAACGCAGTCTAGTGGAGCATCTGGCACAGTGCGGGGAAAAAAAGCTAACAGACTTGGACCTGACTTGTAGCTGTGAACTGCACCCACAAAGCAGGTGTCAAATGGTAAAACGCACGCCGCTGGCACTAACCTGCATATTGGTCATGGCTAAACCCTCGGATTCAGCAGCAATTTACAAACTTTCTTTGGTTAAACTTTTTTTTATCTAAATTTCAAATCCCATTTTGCTATTTTTGAGAAGCTGGAAATCATTAAGTGTCTTTTGTATCCATTTTTGTGTTTTGTTTTTTTTTATGTTGCTGCAAAAATGATTTTTTTTTTTCTGTTCCAATTTACCCTTTTCTTGATCTTTTTTTCTCCAAAGAGAACATGACCAAAATCATCGCCCCCATTTTATATCTAAATCTAGTGGTTGTGCAGAATAAAATGAGCCATGGGGAAGGGGGGGGGGAAATTGGTTAAAAACACTTCCTATTGTACAAATTATACTTCATTTTGGGAAATAAAAGTAATTGTTACCGGGTTTAGAATGGAAACTGCCCAGATATTTGCAAAAAATATTTGTAAGTCTAAGGGGTACTTTGCACGTTGCGACATTGCTACTGCGATCTCGTCGGGGTCAAATTGAAAGTGACGCACATCCGGCGCCGGTAACGACGTCGCAACGTGTAAAGCCTAGATGCACCGATGAACGATCGCAAAAGCGTCGAAAATCGGTGATCTGTGTAATGTCGGTCATTTCCATAATTTCGCACCAATAGGAGATACGATGTTGTTCCTCGCTCCTGCGGCAGCACACATCGCTGTGTGTGAAGCTGCAGGAGCGAGGAACATCTCCTTACCTGCGTCCCGCCTGCAATGAAGAATGAAGGAGGTGGGCGGGATGTTTACATCCCACTCATCTCCGCCCCTCCGCTTCTATTGGCCACCTGCCGTGTGACGTCGCTGTGATGCCGCACAACCCGCCCCCTTCAGCAAGGAGGCTGGTCCCTGGTCAGAGCGACGTCGCAGGGCAGGTAAGTGCGTGTGAAGCTGCCGTAGCGATAATGTTCGCTACGGCAGCTATCATAAGATATCGCATCTGCGAGGGGGCAGGGACTATTGCGCTCGGCATCGCTACAATCGGCTGGCGATGTCGCAGCGTGCAAAGTACCCCTAAAACCAAAGCAGCACTACTCCACAGCCTCCAGCACAGCTTAAGTCTCTGTTCACACGCTGCAGTTTTTGACGCAGCTTTTTATTGCTTTTTTTTGTTTTGTTTTTTAAAAATCTGCATCAAAATCTGCATGCCTCTCCAGAAGTCAACAATGTCTATGGTATTTTGCTGTGCACACGATGATTTTTTTTTTTTTTATGCAGTTTTGAAACACATTGTAATGCAGAAAAAATCTGCAGCATGTCAATTATTAGTCTGGTTTAGCAGCGTTTTTTTCACTCATTGACTTAAATGACATAAAAAACCGCATCTGGTATTTGACGTGTTTTTTTGCCACAACGTGCAGATTTGATGCAGAAAATTTCTGCACCATATCTGCAGCGTGTGCACATAGCCAAAACTGCGGACTTCGCTGATAATGGCGCTAAGCATACTTAGAATTAAAGTTCCTGGGACATTCACATGTTCCTCTTCCAATGTGGTGTACTTAATCCTGTGAACTATATGTCTTATTGGGGGCCTCTATGTTGTAGAAACAGGACAGAGACTGAGAGCAAGGATGAGATCTCACCGCCACACAATTACAGACAAAAAAATCCATTTACCTGTAGCCAAACATTTCTGCGCTTCAGGACACAACATAAACCATATGAAAGTTGTCATATTAAAAGGCAACTTCAGATCAGAGAGCCATCGCAGGGTCTGGGAATACAAATTAAAATGTTTAACTCTGTGGATACAGGACTCATCCTGTCAGGAGGATTTATGGCCCATTACAAAATCTGAGGAGTCTGCTCCAGAGACTGACCAGACCTCTGATCCTACATGGATATTGGGACAATAAAACTCTCACACCACTAATCAAAGCTAATTAAGGATTCACTTTCTAAGCTCAGTATTTGTTTATTTAAATGTCTTTTATTATGCCATCCCTCTGCTCTATTTGTGCATATATTTGTGTTTCTTCAGATATTTTGTCATACCATGCCTGATGAAGGGACCTGAGATGTCTCGAAAGCTTGCTTTGTAACATCACTTTATTTTAGTTAGCCATTAAAAGGTATCACAAGATTATAATTTTGTTCCTCTCACTGAGAACATTCAATAATTTTTCAACTGGCTAACACAGTACCAAAACCTTTTCACTTGATACCTGAAGTGTCACATATAATATATCTCCATAAGTGTTATTATCCAGGACCGGAATTCCCCACTACAGAGTTTCCCATACCCGGTTAACACCCATCAGCCACATTCTGGTTTCAGGAGACACTATATCTAGTCGCTGCATCTGCATTCCAGCGTTGGTTATAGTTTTGCTCTGCAGCCTGTCACTGGCTCTGGTGAGATTTCCTGTTTGATCTGACTCCTTGTTACCGTGCCCTGACCTGTACCCTCCCCCGTTCGTCCGTCTGTCCCAGTCCCTGACTTCCCGCTCCTGTCAATTGTTTACCCATCCTGGTTCAACCTCTTTCCCGTGTTTGTGTCTCCTCACCCTCCGGTCTTGTCTTCTGTTCCCTGTGCCCTTTGTGTTCCCCTCTGCATACCTGATCTCCTGGTATCCGACCTCAGTTCTGTTTTCTAACCCGATCTTGATCCTCCCTCTGCAGTGACTTGACTTCCCGGCTAAACCCTGACTGCTTGACTACTCTATTGCCCCCTGGTGGTTCACCTGTGAATTGCCTGCTGAAGTTACTCTGCTGTACTTCACCTGCCCTTCTGTTACAGTGTTACTTTGACTCTCCTTCACTACTCTGCTGCCACCTAGTGGGGAATACGCTGTACTACATCTCACCAGCCCTTTGTACAGTGTGACATTAGTATGAAATATAGTATAAGAATGAGATATAATATTTTGGGATTTTTAATGTATTATCTATGGTCCAAATATGTATCCTTTTATATTAAAAAATAATATAATTTCTTACTAAACTAGAAAAATAATCACCACTCAAGGTCTCATCAATATATTTTTCTTAATATTTCTTTTCTTTTTTTGATCCTAAAAGTTTATTTGGTCTGTTAAAAAAAAAATACTTAAAAATAAATAAATAAATAAAAGTTGTGAGAAGGCCCTCTCAGTTCCTTCAATGGTCTAATCTGGCCAACAAGTTGTGTGTGAAAGCCTTGGAATGTCGTGTTGCAATTTTAGAATAGATCCTTTTTAGCTTCCCAGAAACTATTCTGCCTTGAGGTGCTGCATGAACAAGTGATGCCTTGTTAACAATAAGGCGCAGCAATAAAAAAACATCAGCTAGTCTGTAGATATAAATCATAATTTGTAGCGGCGGTAACAGTGGATCCATTCATCAGCATTCACCACGGTCACATCTTATCGGTGATATTCCTGCCTTGTGACTCCGGAGGTTACGGACAGATGACATCACCGGCATTAAGCGCATTACCACCTTCTCCATTCCCTGTGTGTGGGAGCTCAGTGGTGACCCATACCCTACACTTCGGACATAATACCTTTGTGTTTCCTACGTCTGTAGGACCAAAGGCGGGAAATACCACATCAGTGGATGATGGATGGCTTCTACCCTTTGACTTATCCTGAACGTTCTAGAATCTGTTCTGCACAGAATATTGTGAACGTTCTTATATGGAGAGCAGTGTTGACAGTTGGTGATGCTCAAGGTCTTCGTAAGAATCTTTAAGGAACCACATGACTCCTCAGAATGGAAATCTTATGACCATGAGTTGCACCAGTCTGTAAACAATTGTGTCCTCTGTGATATATTGAAAATATATTATTCTGGACACTCACTGGCCAAAACACCACTAATGCCTCAGAATTATAGTAGCTATATTCCTGTACATAGGGGCAGTATTATAGCAGTTATATTCTTGTACATAGGGGCAGTATTATAGTTGTTATATTTTTATACATAGGGGCAGTATTATAGTAGTTATATTTTTATACATAGGGGCAGTATTATAGTAGTTCTATTCTTGTACATAGGGGCAGTATTATAGTAGTTATATTCTTGTATTTAGGGGGCAGTATTATAGTAGTTATATTCTTATACATAAGAGGCAGTATTATAGCCGTTATATTATTGTACATAGGGGTAGTATTATAGTAGTTATATTTCTGTACATAGGGACAGTATTATAGCAGTTATATTCTTGTACATAGGGGCAGTATTATAGTAGTTATATTCTTGTATATAGAAGCAGTATTATAGTAGTTATATTCTTATACATAGGGGGCAGTATTATAGTAGTTATATTCTTGTACATAGGGACAGTATTATAGCAGTTATATTCTTGTACATAGGGGGCAGTATTATAGTAGTTATATTCCTGTACATAGGAGCAGTATTATAGTAGTTATATTCTTGTACATAAGGGCAGTATTATAGTAGTTATATTCCTGCACATAGGAGCAGTATTATAGTAGTTATATTCCTATACATAGGAGCAGTATTATAGTAGTTATATTCTTGTACATAAGGGCAGTATTATAGTAGTTATATTCCTGCACATAGGAGCAGTATTATAGTAGTTATATTCCTGTACATAGGAGCAGTATTATAGTAGTTATATTCTTCTACATAGGGGCAGTATTATAGTAGTTGTATTCTTGTGCATAAGAGGCTGTATTATTGTAGTCATATTCTCATATTCTTGTACATAGGGGCAGTATTATAGTAGTTATATTCCTGTACATAGGGGACAGTATTATAGTAGTTATATTCCTGTACATAGGGGACAGTATTATAGTAGTTATATTCCTGTACATAGGGGACAGTATTATAGTAGTTATATTCCTGTACATAGGGGACAGTATTATAGTAGTTATATTCCTGTTCATAGGGGCAGTATTATAGTACTTATATTCTTGTATATAGGGGGGCAGTATTATAGTACTTATATTCTTGTATATAGGGGGGCAGTATTATAGTAGTTATATTCTTGTACATAGGGGCACTATTATAGTAGTTATATTATTGTACATAGGGCAGTATTATAGTAGTTATATATTTGTATATAGGAGCAGTATTATAGTAGTTATATTCTTGTACATAGGGGCAATATTATAGTAGTTATATTTTTGTACATAGGTGCAGTATTATAGTAATTATATTTCCGTACATAGGGGCAGTATTATAGTAGTTATATTCCTGTACATAGGGGACGGTATTATAGTAGTTATATTCCTGTACATAGGGGGAAGTATTATAGTAGTTATATTCCTGTACATAGGGGACAGTATTATAGTAGTTATATTCCTGTACATAGGGGCAGTATTATAGTAGTTATATTCTTGTACATAGGGACAGTATTATAGTACTTATATTCTTGTACATAGGGGCAGTATTATAGTAGTTTTATTCCTGTACATAGGGCAGTATTATAGTAGTTATATTCTTGTACATAGGGGCAGTATTAGTTATTTTCTTGTACATAGGAGGCAGTATTATAGTAGTTATATTCTTGTACATATGGGCAGTATTGTAGTAGATATATTCCTGTACATAGGGGCAGTATTATAGTAGTTATTTTCCTGTACATAGGGCAGTATTATAGTAGTTATATTCTTGTACATAGGGGCAGTATTATAGTAGTTTTATTCCTGTACATAGGGGCAGTATTATAGTAGTTATATTATTGTATATAGGGGGCAGTATTATAGTAGTTATAGTCTTGGACACAGGAGCAGTATTAATGTAGTTATATTCCTGCAGATATCAGGCTGTTACATTTACAGTATTATTGCTGTTACTATCAATTCAGTGGAGTAGCTCTTTAAAATTATAGTAACAAAATAAAAATTCATGAAATACTTAAATACGTACAAAAGACAGATAAATGCTTTTTCAACTATCATTTTTCAGAAGTAGTTCAAGAACAGGAACATGGCTAAATATTGCATGCGTGCCTGGTGATGGCCCCCACTTATCTCTTGCAGCGTGTGGTGTATACAGAGAACAATTTGTGTGTTTAATATTGTATGCATGTGTCATATAAAGCTCCTGTATCTTCATTGTGACATTCAAAGCATAAAATCCCCTCGGAGTCGGCTCCCCCTATAATCTTGTCTTTCAAGTTCAGAGCATGTAAACATGTGAACTGTTATGTCTTATCTCTCCTCGCTTGTCACAGCAGCTCTGTTTTACTCGGGAAATTATTTATTAGGTGTTCTATGAGTGCTGGGATATACGGTATATATATGATACACACACACACAGTACAGACCAAAAATTTGGACACCCCTTCTCATCTCTAGAACAACTGTTAGAGGAGACTTTGTGCAGCAGGCCTTCATGGTAAAATAGCTGCTAGGAAACCACTGCTAAGGACAGGCAACAAGCAGAAGAGACTTGTTTGGGTAAAGAACACAAGGAATGGACATTAGACCAGTGGAAATCTGTGCTTTGGTCTGATGAGTCCAAATTTGAGATCTTTGGATCCAACCCCCGTGCCTTTGTAGAAAAGGTGAACGGATGGACTCTACATGGCTGGTTCCCACCGTGAAGCATGGAGGAGGAGGTGTGATGGTGTGGGGGGGCTTTGCTGGTGACACTGTTGGGGATTTATTCAAAATTGGAGGCATACAGAACCAGCATGGCTACCACAGCATCTTGCAGCGGCATGCTATTCCATCCGGTTTGCATTTAGTTAGACCATCATTTATTTTTCAACAGGACAATGACCCCAAACACACCTCCAGGCTGTGTAAGGGCTATTTGACTAAGAAGGAGAGTGATGGGGTGCTACGCCAGATGACCTGGCCTCCACAGTCACCAGACCTGAACCCAATCGAGATGGTTTGGGGTGAGCTGGACCGCAAAGTGAAGGCAAAAGGGCCAACAAGTGCTAACCATCTCTGGGAACTCCTTCAAGACTGTTGGAAAACCATTTCCGGTGACTACCTCTTGAAGAGAGGCAAGAGAGAATGGCAAGAGTGTGCAAAGCAGTAATCAAACAAAAGGTGGCTACTCTGAAGAACCTAGAATATAAGACATATTTTCATTTGTTTCACACTTTTTTAAGTATTTCATTCCACATGTGTGAATTCATAGTTTTGATGTCTTCAATGTGAATCTACAATTTTCAGAGTCATGAAAATAAACAAAACTCTTTGAATGAGAAGGTGTGTCCGGAATTTGGTCTATACTGTGTATATGTATGTACATATGTGTGTGTGTGTGTGTGTGTGTATATGTATATATATATATATATATATATTATACAGTCAGGGCCAGAAATATTTGGACAGTGACACAAGTTTTGTTATTTTAGCTGTTTACAAAAACATGTTCAGAAATACAATTATATATATAATATGGGCTGAAAGTGCACACTCCCAGCTGCAATATGAGAGTTTTCACATCCAAATCGGAGAAAGGGTTTAGGAATCATAGCTCTGTAATGCATAGCCTCCTCTTTTTCCAGGGACCAAAAGTAATTGGACAAGGGACTCTAAGGGCTGCAATTAACTCTGAAGGCGTCTCCCTCGTTAACCTGTAATCAATGAAGTAGTTAAAAGGTCTGGGGTTGATTACAGGTGTGTGGTTTTGCATTTGGAAGCTGTTGCTGTGACCAGACAACATGCGGTCTAAGGAACTCTCAATTGAGGTGAAGCAGAACATCCTGTGGCTGAAAAAAAAGAAAAAATCCATCAGAGAGATAGCAGACATGCTTGGAGTAGCAAAATCAACAGTCGGGTACATTCTGAGAAAAAAGGAATTGACTGGTGAGCTTGGGAACTCAAAAAGGCCTGGGCGTCCACGGATGACAACAGTGGTGGATGATCGCCGCATACTTTCTTTGGTGAAGAAGAACCCGTTCACAACCTCAACTGAAGTCCAGAACACTCTCAGTGAAGTAGGTGTATCTGTCTCTAAGTCAACAGTAAAGAGAAGACTCCATGAAAGTAAATACAAAGGGTTCACATCTAGATGCAAACCATTCATCAATTCCAAAAATAAACAGGCCAGAGTTAAATTTGCTGAAAAACACCTCATGAAGCCAGCTCAGTTCTGCAAAAGTATTTTTTGGACAGATGAGACAAAGATCAACCTGTACCAGAATGATGGGAAGAAAAAAGTTTGGAGAAGAAAGGGAACGACACATGATCCAAGGCACACCACATCCTCTGTAAAACATGGTGGAGGCAACGTGATGGCATGGGCATGCATGGCTTTCAATGGCACTGGGTCACTTGTGTTTATTGATGACATAACAGCAGACAAGAGTAGCCGGATGAATTCTGAAGTGTACCGGGATATACTTTCAGCCCAGATTCAGCCAAATGCCGCAAAGTTGATCGGACGGCGCTTCATAGTACAGATGGACAATGACCCCAAGCATACAGCCAAAGCTACCCAAGAGTTCATGAGTGCAAAAAAGTGGAGCATTCTGCAATGGCCAAGTCAATCACCAGATCTTAACCCAATTGAGCATGCATTTCACTTGCTCAAATCCAGACTTAAGACGGAAAGACCTACAAACAAGCAAGACCTGAAGGCTGCGGCTGTAAAGGCCTGGCAAAGCATTAAGAAGGAGGAAACCCAGCGTTTGGTGATGTCCATGGGTTCCAGACTTAAGGCAGTGATTGCCTCCAAAGGATTCGCAACAAAATATTGAAAATAAAAATATTTTGTTTGGGTTTGGTTTATTTGTCCAATTACTTTTGACCTCCTAAAATGTGGAGTGTTTGTAAAGAAATGTGACAATTCCTACAATTTCTATCAGATATTTTTGTTCAAACCTTCAAATTAAACGTTACAATCTGCACTTGAATTCTGTTGTAGAGGTTTCATTTCAAATCCAATGTGGTGGCATGCAGAGCCCAACTCGCCAAAATTGTGTCACTGTCCAAATATTTCTGGACCTAACTGTATATATATATATATATATATATCGGTCCAAAGAAAATTGAATTCATTTAGAAATTTACAAAAGGTTCAGATTCTCTAAAATTTCTTTTTGTGATTCGCTTTAAATTCAGCAAAAAGATCAGCTGCTCGCCATTTTGGAGATATCTGGGAAGGGGGTGAGAAAAAAAATTAAAAAAAAGCAAAACATCTGTCATGTAACTTTACTATCTGGCTCTCTGAGGCTCCATCCCGCCTCATATTTCCTTTTGACTCCACATTTTATGTTCTCTTCCTGCAGTTTAATTCTGTGTCGGGTCTTCTGGTGCCAAGTAGGTCTCTAACATCCAAACTTCATGGCACTAACTTGACCTTTTACAATGCATGCCGGGATGTCTTAAAATGCATCTTGGCACCAGGAGCCCCTGCGCAGAGCGATGATGCAGGACGAGGACATTGCTCATCGTGCCACAAAGGATAGAGAAGGCTGGAAAAAGCTCTACAGAGGACCGGCTGGGGGGTGTGTGGCAGTGAGACAGGGGAGCGAGAGGACTATTATTTTTTTCATCCTATGGCCAATCCTGGAACTCCCATGTACAGTAAAAGGACTATTATTATTTTTTTCAACCTACAGCCAACCCTGGAACACCCACCTAGCGTGAGATGACTATTTTTCTTAATCCTATGACCAACTCTGGAACACCCACCTAGTGTGAGATGACTATTTTTTTTCATCCTACGGCCAACCCTGGAACATCTACCTAGAATGAGATGACTATTATTATTTTTTTCATCCTACGGCCAACCCTGGAACATCCACCTAGAGTTAATTGACTTATTTTTGTCATCCAACAGCCAACCCTGGAACACCCAACTACAGTGAGAAGGCTATTGTTTTTTTCATCTTATGGCCAACCCTGGAACACCCACCTAGAGTAAGAGGACTATTATTACTTTTTTCATCCTACAGCCAACCCTGGAACATTCACCTAGAGTGAGATGATTATTATTATGTTTTTCATCATTCGGCCAACTCTGGATCACCCACCTAAAGTGAGACGCCTATTATTATTTTTTTCATCCTATGGCCAACCTTGGAAGACCCATCTAGAGTGAGATGACTATTATTTTCCTCCTATGGGGAACCCTGGAACACCCATTTAGAGTGAGTTTACAATTATTATTTTTTAATCCAACAGCCAACCCTGGAACATCCACCTAGCGTGAGATGACTATTTTTCTTCATCCTCTGACCAACTCTGGAACACCACCTACTGTGAGATGACTATTATTATTTTTTCCATCCTATGGCCAACTGTGGAATATCCACCTAGAGTGAAATGACTATTATTATTTTTTCATTCTACAGCCAACCCTGGAACACCCACCTACAGTGAGATGACTATTATTTTTTTCATCCTATGGCCAACCCTGGAACACCCACCCATCAGCAGAATAGGGTCCTATGACTTCTTTATGAAAATCACAACCAATGGTTCCTGACAAAGGGAAAAGAAAGCAATATTGGTCATGGATCTCCACCTATCATGAATTTTTGATGTATCATACAGATAAGCTATAAGAGTTAATGGTCTGAAGTTACAGAGTTTGGCAAAACATCGTATCACTTTTCTAGGTGGTAACTTGGTGATTTCTAGAGATCCGGCATCGATCAGCAGAATAGGGCACTTGTATGCCTGTTGGAATAGAGTGGTAGGGCCCATGCCGGATGGCCGCTCCATTTATTCCCTGTGGGTCAGCCCTATGGAGAATGATAGGACCAGATGTCAATCATCCACTTAATTGTATAACTGCTACAAAAGTGCCTGATTCTGCCGGTCCGTGTAGGTCCCAGCAGTTGGACCCCCACCAGTCAAAAAAGGTATCCTCTATCTTAAGGTTAGGAATTAACTTGTTTTAACCAGACAACCCCTTTGATGTCTATAAAAGAAATGACACAAAAAATAAAATAAAATCACAGTATAAAAACTACTGTATCTAATACCGTCTCGGCTTTACAGGTTCTGCAGCATCCACATTTCAGCAATGGATAAAATGATACAACCATTACAATTCTGTATATTTTATATTTATTACTGGAACATGTGTGAATAAATGGAATTTTAATACGTGTTTTCTATTTAGTGCTTCCTTCTACATTAAATTATGTTATTTTTTTCCCTCCCCGCTCGTCTGAAGTTTATGTACATTCCGAGAAAGCAGACAAACTAATTCATTAGCTAAGTACTAATTCCATAACTGTATTTTATATTTAAGAGAGATACTTTTAATTAATATTTTTATTGGTGTGTTAGAAATGTTAATCCCCCCGCAGTACTCACTGCAATCTTTGATTTTCTATCTGTCTCTTGCATCGCACTTTTCTCTGGATTTCTTTTTTTTTTTTTTTTTTCTTCGTAAGTTAATTATATTAAAACCAAAGAAATATTTATCAGCCTTTCAATGGAAAACTTCAACGCGAGGACACGGAAAAGCAGATTTTCTCACTGCTGCCGGTTACTTAGTTATATACCGATTAAAAAGTTTTAAGACGTCGTCGTATCAAAGGGTCATGTCAAGTTCTTGTAGAGACGTAGCAGAGCCGAGCTTGTTTTCTTAAGGTTTTGTAGCTATATTGTCTCAGAAAAAAGTATCCAATCAGTCATGTAACTTGAATCTTGTGGGACCTGTTGCAAAATTTCCAATAATGTCTTCAACTCAACTATAGGGCCCGTTACACACGTCGATTTATCGTGCGTTCGCATTTGCGATCGCACCCGCCCCCATTGTTTGTTCGTTATGGGCAATTTGTTGCCCGTGTCGCACAAAGTCGTTAACCCCCGTCACACGTACTTACCTCCCGGACGACCTCGATGTGGGCGGCGAACATCCTCTTCCTGAAGGGGGAGGGACGTTCGGCGTCACAGCGACGTCACACAGCGGCCGCCCAATAGAAGCGGAGGGGCGGAGATGAGCGGGATGTAACATCCCGCCCACCTCCTTCCTTCCTCATTGTCGGCGGCCGCAGGTAAGCTGTAGTTCATCGTTCCCGAGGTGTCACACGTAGCGACGTGTGCTGCCTCGGGAACAAGGAACAACCAACGCGCAGAAGGACAATCGATTTTTTGAAAATGAGTGACGTGTCAACGAGCAACGATAAGGTGAGTATTTTTGCTTGTTCACAGTCGCTCGTAGCTGTCACACGCTACGATATGTCAAACGATGCCGGATGTGCGTCACTAACGACGTGACCTCGACGACATATCATTAGATATATCGTAGCATGTAACGGGCCCTTATCACAGGTCTTTGATGGAACTAGTTGGCTCTTGTTGGCCAAAGGATCTTTTGGGCCACCCCAAACTTCTCAGTCCTACTGTGATTGTATCCCCTGCACCCACTATAGTTACATCCCTGTATGCCATGATGAGTTTTGGCATCTACAATCATGTGTTTACCCCTGAAGAAGACCTTAAAACTGTTATATAATGGTTAGTGTCACATATATATATGTATTAATTTATTTTGCATAAGTTTGTTTCCATCTATAGGAGCTCCACTCACAGAGAAAATCAAAGTACAATGATGGAAAGAGTTGATCAGATCCTGAAGATCCACTATGTCAGGCAGACACCCAATGATCATGTGATTGCAGGATCTAATAGAAGTATTAACATAGCCAACACTTCTATTTAGTACACAGTGCTCACTGAGGGCTCTGTAGCTGGCAAGAGAGAAGGCAGAAGCTGCAATAAAAGACTTCTGTCTTCTCCCCAGGGTCCTCAACTGTGTGTGACAAGCAGAGACCCTATCTGCTCCTGCTAGATTACAGGGACAGGAGCTTTAACTGTGCACCATAAATTTACAGTGTTGTAGAATCAAAGCCCATTTCCAATATGTACCTGATAATGGAACTTTAAAGGGAACCAACCACCAGGATTTTGCTATATAAAGTATAGGCAGTGCCATACTGGCACTAGGATGCTGAATCCAAGCATACCTTTTGTTGAAAGATCCGATGCTTGGTTGATGAAATATCTTTAGTCAAAGATGCAGAAATGCACTGCACTTTGACTGGCATGTGCATCGGGGGCGGGGCTTTGTGGGTCAGCTCTTCGCTGTAAATTCCTCCACCTGCATCCTCTATGGCTTGCCCACTTTTCTTATTTAAATACAGTCATATGAAAAAGTTTGGGCACCCCTATTAATGTTAACCTTTTTTCTTTATAACAATTTGGGTTTTTGCTATTTCAGTTTCATATATCTAATAACTGATGGACTGAGTAATATTTCTAGATTAAAATGAGGTTTATTGTACTAACAGAAAATGTGCAATCCGCATTTAAACAAAATTTAACCGGTGCAAAAGTATATAAAAAGTATATAAAAGTATAACGATATATCGCCGGTGTCACAAATTCCGTGACACACATCTGGCATAGTTAGCGATGTTGTTGCGTGTGACACGCACGAATGACCGTTAACGATGGAAAATACTCACCAAATCATCAATCGTTGACACGTCGTTCATTGTCATAAAATCGTTGATTGTACAGGACGCAGGTTGCTCGTCGTTTCTGCGGCAGCACACATCGCTATGTATGACACCTCGGGAACGACGAACTACAGCTTACCTGCGGTCGCCGGCAATGAGGAAGGAAGGAGGTGGGCGAGATGTTACAGCCGCTCATCTCCGCCCCTCCGCTTCTATTGGGCGGCCGCTTAGTGACGCTGCACAAACCGCCCCCTTAGAAAGGAGGCGGTTCTCCGGCAACAGCGACTTCGCTAGGGAGGTAAGTATGTGTGACGGCTCCTAACGATTTTGTGCGTCACAGGCAGCGATTTGCCCGTGACACACAAACGACGGGGGCGATAGCTTTCCCCAGCTATATCGCTATCGATAGCGCTGCGTGTAACACCCCCCATGCGCACGCTGCTTCTTTTTAGTGTTCACAAACTGCAGCCAAAACTGCAGCCAAAACTGCACCTTGTCAGAGAGAGCCTGGAAATGTCACAAAAAATGTAGGTGCTTTTTTGGTGCGTTTTTGCTGCTTTTTTATTGCGTTTTTGGCTGCAGTTTTGTCAACAATTGTTTCATGTATTTTTCAGTTCAAACAAGCCCATAAAGCTTGTTGAATTGAAAAAAAAAAAAAATAGAAATAAATAAATAATTAAAAAAAACTGGCGTGCGGTCCCCCCAATTTTAATGCCAGCCAGATAAAGCCATACGGCTGAAGGCTGGTATTCTCAGGATGGGGAGCTCCACGTTATGGGGAGCCCCCCAGCCTAACAATATCAGTCAGCAGCCGCCCAGAATGGCCGCATACATTAGATGAGGCAGTTCTGGGACAGTACCCGACTCTTCCCAATTTGCCCTGGTGCGTTGGCAAATCGGGGTAATAAGGAGTTATTGGCAGCCCATAGCTGCCAATAAGTCCTAGATTAATCATGTCAGGCGTCTCCCCGAGATTCCTTCCATGATTAATCTGTAAATTACAGTAAATAAACACCCACCTGAAAAAATCCTTTATTAGAAATAAAAAATACTAACAAATTCCCTCGTTCTCCCATTTAATAAGCCCGACAAAGCCCTCCATGTCCGGCGTAATCCAGGATGGTCCAGCGTCGCTTCCAGCTCTGCTGCATGGAGGTGACCGGAGAAGCAGCAGACACCGCCGCTCCGGTCAGCTCCACGCAGCAACTGAAGAGAGCCGCGCGATCAGCTGAGCTGTCACTGAGGTTACCCGCGGCCACTGCTGAATCCAGCGGTGGCCGCGAGTAACCTCAGTGACAGCTCAGCTGATCGCGCTACTGCGTGGAGCTGACAGGAGCGTGGAGGACGGGACTATCAGCGGCGGCGGTGGCAGCGAGAGGGGTCCATCATCTCCCCTGTGCGTGCACGCTGGGGACACGGTACTTCGGGGAACACGTGGAGGACAGGACTATCAGCGGCGGCAGCGAGAGGGGGATGGACATTGGCAGCTGAAAACATTGATTTTTCCCTCTCGCTGCCGCCGCCGCTGATAGTCCCGTCCTCCACATCATCTTCCCTGTGCGTGCACGCTAGGGACAGCAGTACTTCGGGGAACACGTGAAGGACGGGACTATCAGCGGCGGCGGCAGCGAGAGGGAAAAATCAATGTTTTCAGCTGCCAATGTCCATCCCCCTCTCGCTGCCGCCGCTGATAGTCCTGTCCTCCACGTGTTCCCCGAAGTACCGTGTCCCCAGCGTGCACGCACAGGGGAGAAGATGTGGAGGACGGGACTATCAGCGGCGGCTGCAGCAGCTAGAGGGGGATGGACATTGGCAGCTGAAAACATTGATTTTTCCCTCTCGCTGCCGCCGCCGCTGATAGTCCCCGTCCTCCACATCACCTCCCCTGGGGACAGCGGTACTTCGGGGAACATGTGGAGGACGGGACGGGACCACTTGCCTGTTACCTCACTTCCTGACAAATCACCTGCGTTTTTGGTACCAAAAACGCAGGTAAAAGGCAGGTAAAATGCACCACTTTTGATTAGCATGCATTTTTCCTGCGTTTTTGATGCCCTCATTGATTTCAATGGGTGACAAATGTTGACAAAAACGCAGGAAGAATGAACATGCTGCATTTTTTTTGTCACAAACTTTTGACAAAAAAAACGCTGACAAATAAACTGCAGCGTGCGCATGACAAATCTGACTTCTCATAGACTTTGCTGGGAAGTCAGATGTCAGAAAGTTCTGCTGAGAAAACTGCAGCCAAAAAAGCAGCAAAAAAGCAGCAAAAAAAGCAGCGTGCGCATGTAGCCTTAGAATGGGATCTCTTTCTCCATAGGATTGCCCTGTGGCATTCAGCTCATGAATGGGATATGAGTTTTGCTACATTATGTTCCGGCCTATGGCTCCATGGGTCTTGTGATCAAAATTTGTCTGCCATGACCATATGAAAAAATTGTTAATATCTAAAGCCTGCTTTCAATTTGTTGATCGTGTCGCACACACGAGTAACCCCCCGTCACACGTACTTACCCATCCATATGACCTCGATGTGGGCGACGAACGTCCACTTCCTGGAGTGGGAGGGATGTTCGGCGTCACATCGACGTCACGCGGCAGCCGGCCAATAGAATCGGAGGGGCGGAGCTGAGCGGGACGTAAACATCCCGCCCACCTCCTTCCTTCCGCATTGCTGGCCGCGAGCTGCAGGACGCAGGTAAGATCTGTTCATCGTTCCTGGGGTGTCACACACTGCGATGTGCGCTACCCCGGGTACAATGAACAATCTGACGTTCAATTTTTAGGAATTGAATGACGTGCGTGCGATCATTGTTTTACCGTTCAATCGCACGTACCTGTCACACACTACAATGTACCTTACGATGCAGGATGTGCGTCACTTACGACGTGACCCCGCCGACACATTGTAAGATACATTGCAGCGTGTAAAGCGGCCTTAATTCTCAACATTTTTAATTTTTTTTTCTAAATCCCAAAATTTTAGAAACTTTTTTTTTTCCACTTACACAGGTCATTTACAGGATTAGAAAGAAAAGGAAACGACCACATTAGATCTAATCTCGCTTTCCCAGCCTCGCGTTTACCATGATTATCCCAGACAGTATCGGGATGAAGTCCTCCCTGCGCAATTTGATCCAACGCGGTGATAAATGTTTTCCCATGTGATAAAGAAAAAGACCCTTTCAAACAAAATTACTTGCACATTTTTGCCAATTCGGCCACATCACAAACATCACTTTGGTCTTTTTGAGTAATGACGATCGCACAAAGACTAATGAGAACCTTCCATGGCGGATGGGAATAGACAATACGGCCACATCCTTGCAAATCCCATACATTGATGCCAGGTGCCGATTTGTTAATATTGTTGCGATTAGTTTAAGTTATCGTTTGTTTTGTGTTTTTACCTTCTGTTCAAGCATTTTGCATATATCTACGGAAGTTTTCCGAAATTCATGCCAATATCCACAACGGTCCCAACAGCTCCCATATGTTAATCATTATATAAGTATATAAATGTGTTTGAAGAGTTAATAAACCACAAATGAGACCCTATTGACTTTGGAAATCCTCCTAAAGTGGGGAACTGTCAGCCGCTACCAAACGTTGGATCATGCCGGATTTTAGGATAGAATTTGAAGCTGCAAGTTAAGCATTGGCTACAAGTAAAGGGATATAGTTGGCTCTGAGGTTTTTCTCCTTCTTGATTGATGGAATCATAGTGTGAATGGATTATCGCTAAAAAAAACTATAAAAAGAAAATGTTGTCTTTATAGAAAGTCAGTTTAAAAACGAAAAGGTTGTCCAATGCACAGAAGCCGACGCGTGGCTGTTGTCCACCCACCTGGGCTGCCCAATTTTCCCCATTCTTTATATCCATTGGAAAAGTGAAGATTCACAACTTCCCCCTTTCACAGGCATTTGGAAATCAACTAAAAAGAGATGTCTAAGGAAAAATTATGTAGCACCCCTGAGACCATCAGGGTTCTACAAGGTTCTGCATCCCCACCATGATGCAGGGCCTACCCCCTTAGGTACCCAAAACCCCAGTGCTGGTACCACCAAAAATCCAGGTAATCCCAGTTTTCCCCGATAATCATCTATATAAAGGTGCTTAGCTAGGGTTGAACCAATGGATGGCCGCCTAGAGGTGGAGCCACTCCAGTCCACTAGTTGACCAGGTGGGGGAGAACAACTGTGGAGAGAGGAGAATAGTCAGTGCAGAGTTGACTGTGGAAGTGTGAAGGTGGGTGAGAAGTGACTCCCTGACTCGGGTTAACGGTGACCTGGTACCCAGGAGAGGTAGTTGCCAGTGGAGTACTCCCAGAACTACGCACCGACGGGGTACAGGACCCTAGGACAGGAAAGAGCATCAAGCCGACCTGTTAACACCTGCATAGCAAAGGGGGCCATCAAGGACCTTGCTGACCCTAAAGAATCTGAAGACTCCATAGCAAAGAGAGAGCCGGGGACAGGACCAGAGACTCCGACTCCACAGCGTTCACGCTACCGTCGGACAGACAGAGGTGGACAAACCACAAACCGGGGACCCCCAGTGTTCCATACCACGGGGACCAATTTACCAGAGACAGGTGTAGGGGAAGAAGGTACCAGAAAACCAGACTGGCACTGGGATGAAGGGGACCTGGAGGCGAAACCAGCCGGCCTCAGGCAACCAGTTAACACCCGAAAAGTGAGGAAACCAGTTGCACTGAATGCCTGTCTGGACTCCTTCTTCCAACGCCCACCGCACCATACACCCGCTGGGGCAATACCCTACTTGCGGAGGGACTACCATACTAGCTGCAATACCATCAGCCCCAGTAGTGACATTCTGCAGCGGTGGCTCGCTACATATAGCCGCAACACCGCAAGTGGCATCACGAATAACTTATTCACAAATCCCCTGTAAATATCCCAATTACAAAAAGGGCCCAGGGCACGGAACCGGGTAATGGCCAACACCGTGACATTCCCAATAGAGACACTGCCCAGAACCGAGTAGCCCATAGTCCTGGGTGCTACAATTATGCTGCACTTTATTTCTAAAAAGCAAAAGAAGAGAGGAGTACAACCACTAACATGTTGCAGACTGGTGAGCAGTACCTAAATGTTCAAGTTGCTGATTGCCATTTGCAACTGTCGCCTTTCTTTATTAAGCACGCCTTTCTTCCTTCTAGTGCTGGTTAACCTTGGTCTTTGTTGCTCCTATTTATGGTGATTTGTGCTGCGTTTTTGAGTGGTGTGAGCGTTCCCCTTTTGTGCTTTACTTCTTCCTCTTTTTTGTTATTCCCATGTATACATATTGTCGCCCCAGTGTGTTTTGAGTGATGTGTGTACGAGGTTCCGTTTACCGCTTATTTTTGGGGTTTTGGTTTCTGTGTCTCCGGCCCACTCTACGGGTGGGGGGAAGTTGTATCAGGGCTTGTAAAGGAGACTTGTTGGAGGATCGACCCTGACCACCATCAAGTCTACCATCGAGATAGGGGACAGCACAGGGGCCCCAGTCTTAGAATCAGCCTAGGAGCCCCAGTTCCATCTGTACATCCCCGTGGCACTTGCATATGATATTGTGATAATGATTAGTTTTCCAGTTGATCATTATGCAATGAAGAATGAAATAAAACTAGATCATAAGTACCACCTGCACTGTAAGTAAATCTCTGACCCACTAATCAACAATATGTGACACTTTAAAGGGGTTCCATTTCAGAAAACTGTTGTTTGCTTTTATGTAAACAAACTGTGCTTTTGTCACCCTCACTAGGTCTAGTGCTGAGTCTTCCCCGCTCCTCTCCACTGTCTGTTATTGTGTGCAGTGCTAACAACACATCAACCACATTGCAGCTAATAAGTGAGCTCAGTGGCTCTGAACAGTTTGTGCCATCTATTCGGGCAGTGCTGATGAGCACAACTACTGGCTCTAGCATCTTTGACATCATGTTAGCTGGGAACAGTGGTGGGTACTCAGCATTGGACCTGTTGAGGGTGAGAAATGCACAGATTGTTTTCTTTAAAACAAACTGCAGCCCTTTTATGGATGATTGGATGCAGGGCTCACGTGACATCACAGCATCACGTGAGCCCTGGGAATGCTGGAACAGTGTCGGTACGAAAGGGATAGTATTTATTATTTTTCCTGGGGGAATTGTGGAATCGGAAGGAGTTGTCTTAGTAGTGGACAACTCCTTTAACCTATTGGATAGATACTAGTGATGGGCGGACCCAGACTGTAAAAGTCCATATCCGCGTTTGTTCAAAAGTACCTGAGCACCGACCCCAGAGTTCCCAAGGAACTACAGGTAATGAGTTAATAAAAAAAAAAAAAAATAATGGAAAAATAGAGAAAAAAAGGGAAAGCATGTGTGTTCTACTTCCTGAGTCTCTAGAAACAGCTGTACTCTGCTTCTGGGCTACTCACACTACTTCCTAGGCCGCTCATTACCCTTCATGCATATGCACTGCTTCCCCCACCCACCGTCAGTCCTAGCTTCTCTGATTGGTTGCAGTCAGACACGCCCCCACCCTGTGTGACAGTGTGTCTGACTGCATCCAATCAGAGGCTTTGGGTGTGTGTGTCTATATTGCTGTAAAAATAAATTAAAAAAATTGGCATAGGGTCCCCCCATGTTATAATACCCGGATAATCGCATGCGTGGAAACATCCTGTCCCTCTTCAAAGTTGGAAGTCCCAGCCTAGTGTGAAGAGGGTCAAGGATTCATTGCTTGGTAGCGGTGATAAGAAGATGCGCCAAGGACCGGACGGGGGCGGTGCACAGAAGACAATAAAGGTGAGTAGTAAAGCGAGTAAAAGTATTTTTTTGTTTATTTTTAATCTTTTGATGGCCTTTTATGGTTCCATTTGGTCGCCAATTTGCTTAATCCACATGGAAGTAAATTTCAAAAAACCTGCATTTTGGATTTTTGTAATTTTCAAGTATAATTCAATTCTTCTTGAATGTATTCGCTCATTTCTGTTTATAAAATAAGAATTAGATTTTTTTATTTACTAAATAAATTAAGAATGTCAGTAAGAATTATCACGTAGTGACCACCAACTCTTACCATACGGTGAAAGTCAAGAAGGTTCGAAAGTCTTACATTGGTTGGTTCCCAGCATTGTCCACCAATTTTAATACGCTATTGACTTTAGTTTATACAATGTCATGAAGTTATAAAAACACAACCACGGAGGTGAAAACTTATGAAACATTTATTAATAATAAGAAAGGATAATGGGAAGGAAAAAATACTTTCTAGGGTAATACTACTATAGGCATCGGTATGACACGACTGTATGTAGTCAACGGAAAAGGTAATTAAAAGCAGATATATTATTTATTCGAAACTGAACCCTGTGGCTGGAAGACGACTCCTGGAATTCAGCCAGAGGCAAAAATAGATGATGGCTATGTTGAATAAAAGTCAAATTATCTTCATTTCATCACCTGACAATCTATTAGTCGTATTTTGTAGTACGGCATAAGCTCGAAATAAATGACTATTTTTTTGGGGGGGTTACGTTTCAATGAATATGTAAAAAAAAAACCAATTACTAGAGTTGGTTCGAATCGATTCGTAGGACCCAGTGCATTGGCCGGGTCAGTAATCTGTGACCACTGGATAGATGCCATGAAAACTGACTTACCTCCAACCATCCGTGGCTCTTCTTTTGATTGGCTATCCTAGCTTGATGTCATTGTTGTAGCAAGACACACATGTAAGATTCCACCAGGCCGGCTAATCAAAAGAAGAGCCGGGTTTGCCGTAAGGTAGGAGACAGTTCTCAGGCCACCACTCCAGCAGGCACAGATTGCCAACATGCCGGCTGGAAAAGGTCTGGTTAATCAATTTACGTCAACTGTAAAAATCGCATAACAAACAGATTTATCAAAAATATTTCAATGTTGTACAGTTTGAATTTATGATATTACTCTTTTTCATCCATAGTCTTCATTTATGTCCCAATCGATCACATTGTTTGAACTGTACAATTGATAAAATTGTGGTTAACACTGGAATTTCCACAAATTTTCTCTGCCTGTAAATTAAGGCCTGCTCTTTTTTCACGGGAACAAGGATCTCTGGTCTTCCCAAGCTTCAAGGCCTATGGTCCACAACTGCCCAAGAGCTCAAAACATCAGCGGCTAAACCTAGTGTAATTATAACTAGATATGAGCGAACCTCTGAAGGCTCGAGTTCGGTTCTGTTCATCGAACAGAGGGCTGGTTCGGCGAACCGTTCGACGAACCTCTCGAACCCCATTGAAAACAATGGCAGGCAAACACAAACACATAAAAACACACGTGACTAGTCACGTGTCCATTATCTCATTGGCTACAGACTGGTCACATGGCTAGGTCCTGTCATTGCATCTCTCCGGTACGCGGTGATCATTTGTGTATCTCCGTGTACCGGCGAGATGCTCTGGCACACGGTTGGCTTCCCCGTCCATGCATGTCGGCGCTCTTTACAGAGCCAGCCCGCATGCCAGGACTGGCTGCTACAGCCGGTGAATAACGGAGCTCACCATTGCTATAGCAACCCGCCTGTCAACGGTGACGTCACTGCTTACAGCCTGCAGCCTCTGCTCACTCACTGAGTGAATAGACTGCACGGGAAGTAGCAGCGTCTTCCTCCCATGCTGTGCTGTCTGATGTAGCAGAGCTACATGGGTTGAAGGAGAAACAAGACAGAAGACCATGGATCGTAGAGGGATGAGAGGGAGTAATAAACATGGAGTCTCTAAGTGTGTCTGTGTATTTATATCCATTAAAGTATTTTTTCTCTGTGTGTTGTCTTTTTTTTTTAACCCTTTATTGGAGATTCTTAATGGCCGGGTCAAACTTGCCTGACATTAAGATTCTCTGGCTTAATACTAGCTTGTAAAACAAAGGTAGTATTAACCCATTATTACCCAGCAAGCCACCCGGCTTCAGGGCTGCTGGAAGAGATGGATACAGCGCCATATGATGGCGCTTCTATGAAAGCGCCATTTTCTGGGGCAGCTGCGGACTGTAATTCGGAGCAGAGGGGCCCAAAAACCTCGGGCCAACCTGTGCTACGGATTCCAATCCCGAGCTGCCTAGTTGTACCTGGCTGGACACAAAAATGGGGCGAAGCTCATGTCGGGTTTTTTTTTTCTAATTATTTCATGAAGTAATTAAAAAAAAAATTACATGGGGTTCGCCCTATTTTTGTGTCCAGCCAGGTACAACTAGGCAGCTGGGGATTGGAATCCGCAGCTCAGGGTGCCCAAGCTTTCTGGGCACCCCTGCTGCGAATTGCAGTCCGCAGCCGCCCCAGAAAATGGCGCTTTCATAGAAGCGCCATCTTCTGGCGCTGTATCCAACTCTTCCAGCTGCCCTGGTGACGGGTGGCTCGCTGGGTAATACTGGGGTTAGGGCTAGCTGTATATTATCAACAGGCCCTAAGCCCGAAATTCATGGTGTCACGCCAATATTAGACATGGCCACCATGAATTTCTAGTACAGATAAAAAAAAAACACAACACACAGAAAAATATTTTTATTAGAAATAAAACACAACACAATTAGTGACTCCATTTTATTGAAATAAAGAACCCCCCTCCGAAGTAATCCTGGGTCAAGGGTCCCGCGCCGTCCAATCCGGATCCAATATCATTTGATCGGTTTGGTGGAAGGCAAAGCGATCAGATGATGTGTCAGGTTCAAGGGCCTGAATCACATGACATAGCAGCTGATTGTATAAACGGCTTTTATACAATCAGCTGATGCAAGAGTGCAAAAAAACAAACTACACACTTCAGTGCAGACTCCTGTCCGACAGCATCTGCTGATAGTTTAGCCGGCCGGGCGGTAAAAAGCCGGCCTCACCGATCGACTTATAGTGTCAGCCTATTTCCATCAGGTGACCGCATCAGCTGATCATAGCGAGGTCTGAGAGAGAGAAAGAAGATAGAGAGAAGATAGAGAAAAGAGAAGAGAGAGAGGGAGAGAGAGGAGAAGAGGAGAGAAGAGAGAGGAGAGAGAGAGAGAGAAGAGAGGAGAGAGAGGGGGGGAGAGAGAAAAGAGAGAGGGAGACGGAGAGAGAGAGAGAGAGAGACTGAGAAAAAGAGAGAGACTGAGAAATAGAGGGACAGAGAGACAGAGAGAGAGAGACACTGAGAAAGACTGAGAAAAAGAGAGAGAGACTGAGAGAGAGACAGACAGAGAGAGAGACACAGAAAAAGACTGAGAAAAAGAGAGAGAGACTGAGAAAAAGACTGAGAAAAAGAGAGAGAGACTGAGAAAAAGAGAGAGACTGAGAAAAAGAGAGAGACTGAGAAAGAGAGAGAGACTGAGAAAAACAGAGACTGAGAAAAAGAGAGAGAGACTGAGAAAAAGAGAGTGAGAGAGACTGAGAAAAAGAGAGAGTGAGAGAGACTGAGAAAGAGAGACAGAGAGAGAGACTGAGAAAAAGAGACAGAGAGAGAGAGACTGAGAAAAAGAGAGAGAGAGAGAGAGAGAGGAGAGAGCAATGCAGACTCATTCCGTGAACTGCTCTGATTTTATAGGTGTGTCCTGCGGCTCACAGCTGATGTCCGGCTCCTCTCCTCAGTGCATAAATTAAATTATAATTATAAATAAATAATAATTATAATTTAAAATTAAAAATAAGTTACATTTTTACCAGGACGGCCGGGACTAGAACTCGGGAACTAATGCTTCGTAGGCGAGTGCTCTATCCATTGAGCCACTTGCCCTAATGACAAGCATAGGCAGATTTGGTAATCTTGACGTCTGCATTGCAGACTGAAGTCTGGTGCGATTCACTTCATTGCTATGTGGAGCTGATACAGAGTGATCGTGTTCTACAGTGCTGCTGCATCTTCATGTGTCATGTGGATTACGTCGGACCTGGTGGGGTATTTGGGGATTTTGATAAAATGGTGAAAGAGGGTGTTTTTTTGTCTTTTATTCCAAATAAAGGATTTTTCGCTGTGTGTGTTGCTTTACTTTCACTTACAGTTTAATCATGGAAGGTATCTCGGGGAGACGCAGGCCATGATTAACTCATTATTACCCCAATTGCCACCGCACCAGGGCAATTCGGGATGAGCTGGGTAGAGTCCCGGGACTGCCGCATCTAATTGATGCGGCAATTCCGGGCGGCTGCTGGGTGATATTGTTAGGGTGGTGGGCTCCCCATAATGTGGCACTCCCCATCCTGACAATACGAGCCTCCAGCCGTGTGGCTTTATCTTGGCTGTTATCAAATATGGGGGGAACCGCAATTTTTTATTTTTTTCATTATTTATTTTACTGCACGATATAGACCGGCGGCTGGGATTGGTTGCAGTGAGACAGCTGTCACTCAGCGTGGGGACGTGTCTGACTGCAACCAATCATGTGCGCCGGTAGGCGGGGAAAGCACAGAAAAACTAATTGAATAATGAAGCGGCAGCCATTTTCAAAAGTGGAAAAGACACCGCAGATTTGTGACAGCCGTGCAGCGAGGCGCCCGTGATCGGTGAGTAGGAAAGAGACAGGGATCGTGCTGGGGATGCAGGACGCATGCAGATAGCAACGTGTGCACATAGCCTTACTGTCAAAAGCCACGCTTTTGGTGATCGAACCGTTCTCGAACGACCGAACTTTTAGCAAAAAGCTCGCGTTCTAGTTCTATCTAGAACACCCCCCAAAATCAATCGAACATGAAATTGGCGAACCTTGAACCTCGAACATCGCTCATCTCTATTTATAATATAAAGGGATTATTTATTAAATTTTTAAAAATTGATGGTCTATCCTTAGGTTAACTGATGGGCTGGCATGGGACAGGTGAGTATAATATTTTATTGCTTTTAACTAGTGTTGAGCTGGTACCTAACTATTCATAATCGCTATACTCATAACGAGTAGTCTACCACTCGCATATTCATTCCAAATAGCATGTGCAATACAAGTCAATGGGGAAAAACTCGCAATGTAATGAGTAACCTGAATTACGCACTATTTGCTACGCGCATGAATAATAAGGCATTCTGGTTACTCGTTACATTGGGAGTATTCCCCATTGTCTTGCATTGCACATGCTATTTGGAACAACTATGCGAGTATTACACAGTACTCGTTATGAGTATAGCAAGTATGAATTGTTAGGTACTCGCTCAACTCTACTTTTAACATCTTTGCTCTTTGTTTCTTATGCTTTGGATTCTGGCGAGACTTTAGTGCATAATAAAGGTATTTCTTAACCGCTTTTGATTCTTAATTGATTTGGTCAAAATAAAATTTTTGGCCTGTTTTGCATAATTCAAGCCTAATACAAATTTTGAAAAATATTCTCCTCCAAAATAGGAAACTAATTACAGCACCTGAGGGTGCCCAATATAAGGAATCCATAATCTAAAAATGACACATGACAACGGGCGGTCCCAAAGCTTGAAGTTACACCTCTTTTCACCAGATTCCAGACTTCCGGATTTAGTTGTATTTTTACGTAAAGACTAGAGATGAGCGAACCGGTCGTGGTTCGGCTCGAGGTTGGTTCGCCGAACGGACCTCCCGTTCGAGTTCGGTTCGTCGAACGTTCGACGAACCGAACTCGAACTGCATAGGAAACAATGGCAGGCAATCACAAACACAGAAAAACACCTAGAAAACACCCTCAAAGGTGTCCTAAAGGTGACAAACAACTCAAACACATTGGAAAGTGACAAGGACATATACTCATGCGAAAACAAAACAGCTGGACAAGGAAAAAGAGGAGGACACACAGATATAGGCATGGCACGCCCTTCTAAAATCATGTAAAACACCGCAAGGTGACTCCAAGCGGAGTCTCCATTTTTTCCAAAAATTGGGCCACACACACACCCACCCCTTCAGTGGCAGCAGTTGTGCCCCAGTTGTACACTTCACAGCTACATTTGCATCAAGCACATTCAAAAATACGCCATTCTTATCCATCCCCAGGATGACACCGGGGTAGGTAGCAAAGTCTTTGCTGACCCATGACTTGTTCATCTTGGCTTCTTTTAAAAACAATGTAAGCAAGGGTTACTCCAAGCGGAGTCTCCCTTTTTTTCCAAAAATTGGGCCACACAGACACCCACCCCATCAGTGGCAGCACTTGGGCCCTAGTTGCAAACAGGATGTTTTGATTTGCATCAAGCACATTCAAAAATACGCCATTCTTATCCGTCCCCAGGATGACACCGGGGTAGGTAGCAAAGTCTTTCCTGATCCCAGCTCTGTTCATCTTGGCTTCTTTTAAAAACACATCAAGCAAGGGTTACTCCAAGCGGAGTCTCCCTTTTTTTCCAAAAATTGGGCCACACAGACACCCACCCCATCAGTGGCAGCACTTGGGCCCTAGTTGCAAACAGGATGTTTTGATTTGCATCAAGCACATTAAAAAATACGCCATTCTTATCCGTCCCCAGGATGACACCGGGGTAGGTAGCAAAGTCTTTGCTGATCCCAGCTCTGTTCATCTTGGCTTCTTTTAAAAACACATCAAGCAAGGGTTACTTCAAGCGGAGTCTCCCTTTTTTTCCAAAAATTGGGCCACACAGACACCCACCCCATCAGTGGCAGCACTTGGGCCCTAGTTGCAAACAGGATGTTTTGATTTGCATCAAGCACATTCAAAAATACGCCATTCTTATCCGTCCCCAGGATGACACCGGGGTAGGTAGCAAAGTCTTTGCTGATCCCAGCTCTGTTCATCTTGGCTTCTTTTAAAAACACATCAAGCAAGGGTTACTCCAAGCGGAGTCTCCCTTTTTTTCCAAAAATTGGGCCACACAGACACCCACCCCATCAGTGGCAGCACTTGGGCCCTAGTTGTACACTTCACAGCTAGATTTGCATCAAGCACATTCAAAAATACCCCATAATTAACCGTCCCCAGGATGACACCGGGGTAGGTAGCAAAGTCTTTGCTGACCCATGACTTGTTCATCTTGGCTTCTTTTAAAAACAATGTAAGCAAGGGTTACTCCAAGCGGAGTCTCCCTTTTTTCCAAAAATTGGGCCACACAGACACCCACCCCATCAGTGGCAGCACTTGGGCCCTAGTTGCAAACAGGATGTTTTGATTTGCATCAAGCACATTCAAAAATACGCCATTCTTATCCGTCCCCAGGATGACACCGGGGTAGGTAGCAAAGTCTTTCCTGATCCCAGCTCTGTTCATCTTGGCTTCTTTTAAAAACACATCAAGCAAGGGTTACTCCAAGCGGAGTCTCCCTTTTTTTCCAAAAATTGGGCCACACAGACACCCACCCCATCAGTGGCAGCACTTGGGCCCTAGTTGTACACTTCACAGCTACATTTGCATCAATCACATTCAAAAATACCCCATAATTAACCGTCCCCAGGATGACACCGGGGTAGGTAGCAAAGTCTTTGCTGATCCCAGCTCTGTTCATCTTGGCTTCTTTTAAAAACACATCAAGCAAGGGTTACTCCAAGCGGAGTCTCCCTTTTTTCCAAAAATTGGGCCACACAGACACCCACCCCATCAGTGGCAGCACTTGGGCCCTAGTTGCAAACAGGATGTTTTGATTTGCATCAAGCACATTCAAAAATACGCCATTCTTATCCGTCCCCAGGATGACACCGGGGTAGGTAGCAAAGTCTTTCCTGATCCCAGCTCTGTTCATCTTGGCTTCTTTTAAAAACACATCAAGCAAGGGTTACTCCAAGCGGAGTCTCCCTTTTTTTCCAAAAATTGGGCCACACAGACACCCACCCCATCAGTGGCAGCACTTGGGCCCTAGTTGCAAACAGGATGTTTTGATTTGCATCAAGCACATTCAAAAATACGCCATTCTTATCCGTCCCCAGGATGACACCGGGGTAGGTAGCAAAGTCTTTGCTGACCCATGACTTGTTCATCTTGGCTTCTTTTAAAAACAATGTAAGCAAGGGTTACTCCAAGCGGAGTCTCCCTTTTTTCCAAAAATTGGGCCACACAGACACCCACCCCATCAGTGGCAGCACTTGGGCCCTAGTTGCAAACAGGATGTTTTGATTTGCATCAAGCACATTCAAAAATACGCCATTCTTATCCGTCCCCAGGATGACACCGGGGTAGGTAGCAAAGTCTTTCCTGATCCCAGCTCTGTTCATCTTGGCTTCTTTTAAAAACACATCAAGCAAGGGTTACTCCAAGCGGAGTCTCCCTTTTTTTCCAAAAATTGGGCCACACAGACACCCACCCCATCAGTGGCAGCACTTGGGCCCTAGTTGCAAACAGGATGTTTTGATTTGCATCAAGCACATTCAAAAATACGCCATTCTTATCCGTCCCCAGGATGACACCGGGGTAGGTAGCAAAGTCTTTGCTGATCCCAGCTCTGTTCATCTTGGCTTCTTTTAAAAACACATCAAGCAAGGGTTACTCCAAGCGGAGTCTCCCTTTTTTTCCAAAAATTGGGCCACACAGACACCCACCCCATCAGTGGCAGCACTTGGGCCCTAGTTGTACACTTCACAGCTACATTTGCATCAATCACATTCAAAAATACCCCATAATTAACCGTCCCCAGGATGACACCGGGGTAGGTAGCAAAGTCTTTGCTGACCCATGACTTGTTCATCTTGGCTTCTTTTAAAAACAATGTAAGCAAGGGTTACTCCAAGCGGAGTCTCCCTTTTTTCCAAAAATTGGGCCACACAGACACCCACCCCATCAGTGGCAGCACTTGGGCCCTAGTTGCAAACTGGATGTTTTGATTTGCATCAAGCACATTCAAAAATACGCCATTCTTATCCGTCCCCAGGATGACACCGGGGTAGGTAGCAAAGTCTTTGCTGACCCATGACTTGTTCATCTTGGCTTCTTTTAAAAACAATGTAAGCAAGGGTTACTCCAAGCGGAGTCTCCCTTTTTTCCAAAAATTGGGCCACACAGACACCCACCCCATCAGTGGCAGCACTTGGGCCCTAGTTGCAAACAGGATGTTTTGATTTGCATCAAGCACATTCAAAAATACGCCATTCTTATCCGTCCCCAGGATGACACCGGGGTAGGTAGCAAAGTCTTTCCTGATCCCAGCTCTGTTCATCTTGGCTTCTTTTAAAAACACATCAAGCAAGGGTTACTCCAAGCGGAGTCTCCCTTTTTTTCCAAAAATTGGGCCACACAGACACCCACCCCATCAGTGGCAGCACTTGGGCCCTAGTTGTACACTTCACAGCTACATTTGCATCAATCACATTCAAAAATACCCCATAATTAACCGTCCCCAGGATGACACCGGGGTAGGTAGCAAAGTCTTTGCTGACCCATGACTTGTTCATCTTGGCTTCTTTTAAAAACAATGTAAGCAAGGGTTACTCCAAGCGGAGTCTCCCTTTTTTCCAAAAATTGGGCCACACAGACACCCACCCCATCAGTGGCAGCACTTGGGCCCTAGTTGCAAACAGGATGTTTTGATTTGCATCAAGCACATTCCAAATCCACAAGCATTTACTCTCCCCAGGATGACACAGGGGTAGTAAATTCCTTCTGGATCCATGACTTGTTCATTTTGATGAACGTCAGTCTGTCCACATTGTCACTGGACAGACGCGTGCGCTTATCTGTCAGCACACACCCAGCAGCACTGAATACACGTTCAGAGACAACGCTGGCAGCTGGACACGACAAAATCTCCAAGGCGTAACTGGAGAGCTCTGGCCATTTTTCTATGTTTGAAGCCCAAAAGGAGCAAGGCTCCAGTTGCACAGTCATGGCATCGATGTTCATTTGGAGATACTCCTGTATCATCCTCTCCAGCCGTTGAGTATGTGTCAGACTTGTTGTCTCTGGTGGCCTTGCAAAAGAGGGTCTAAAAAAATTATGAAAAGATTCCATAAAATTGCTGTTACCGGCACCAGATACGGTCCTACTGGTACGGGTAGACTGGTGAAGATGACGAGACCGTCCCATGTTTGTCAAGTTACAACTGGGAGATTCCCTCCCTGCACCTGCACGGTTGTTTGGTGGAAAAGCCGAGCTAAGATCGAGTAACAGCTTCTGCTGATACTCCTGCATACGTGCGTCCCTTTCTATGGCTGGAATTATGTCACAAAATTTGGACTTGTACCGGGGATCTAATAGTGTGGCAATCCAGTAGTCATCATCACTTCTAATTTTGACAATACGACTGTCATGTTGGAGGTAGTGCAACAAAAAGGCACTCATGTGTCTTGCGCAGCCATGCGGACCAAGTCCACGCTGTGTTTGTGGCATAGAGGTGCTACCCGTTCTTTCTTCCTCTGACATCTCCCCCCAACCTCTTTCAACTGAAATTTGACCAAGGTCTCCCTCATCCGCTGAGTCTTCCATGTCCATGGACAGTTCGTCCTCCATTTCTTCATGTTCTCCTGCACCTTGCTCAACATTTCGCCTGCTACTATGCGCCCTTGTCGATCCCTGTTCCCCATGGTCCCATGCCTGCTGCGTTGGTGATGATGAACGTCTGGACCTTGGTGATGTTGTTGTCCCTTGCACATATGAATCCTCCTGTAGTTCCTCCCCTTCATGTTGTCCCACCCCCTGACTCCGAATAGTGTTTAGCGTGTGCTCCAGCATGTAAATGACTGGAATCGTCATGCTGATAATGGCATTGTCAGAGCTAAACATATTCGTCGCCATGTCGAAACTGTGCAGAAGGGTGCATAGGTCCTTGATCTGAGACCACTCCATCAGGGTGATCTGCCCCACCTCTGCATCTCGTTGGCCCAGGCTATACGTCATGACGTATTGCACCAGGGCTCTGCGGTGCTGCCACAGTCGCTGTAACATGTGGAGAGTTGAATTCCAGCGTGTCGCCACATCGCATTTCAGGCGATGAACCGGCAGGCCGAAAGACTTCTGTAGCGATGCAAGTCGCTCAGCTGCGGCGCTTGAACGCCGGAAGTGAGCAGACAGTTTTCGTGCCCTGTTCAGAAGGCCATCTAGGCCGGGATAGTGTGTTAAAAATTGCTGCACGACAAGGTTCAACACGTGAGCCATACAAGGTACGTGTGTCACCTTGCCCAGGCGAAGGGCCGCACCCAGGTTTGCAGCATTGTCGCACACGGCCTTACCAGGCTGCAGGTTGAGTGGAGACAACCATTTATTAAACTCGGACCGCAGAGCTGACCACAACTCCTCAGCTGTGTGACTCTTATTACCAAGACATGTCAAGCTAAAGACCGCCTGATGCCGTTGCGCTCGGCTGCCAGCATAGTAATGAGGCGTGCGTGATTCCTTCTGCGCAGTGAGAACGCTGGTGGCCTGACCAGGCAGGCTTGGGGCGGAGGTGGAGGACCCAGATGAGGTGGAGGATGCAGAAGCTGTGGCGGAACTTGGACAGACAGAGGATTGACACACAAGTCGTGGGGACGGCAAGACTTGTGCAGCAGACCCTTCACCATCTATCACCATAGTTACCCAGTGCCCAGTCAGCGACATGTAACGTCCCTGTCCATGCTTACTGGTCCAAGTATCGGTGGTGAAATGCACCCGTTCACACACAGAGTTTCTCAAGGAAGCGGTGATGTTGTGTGCGACATGCTGGTGTAGCGCGGGCACACCTTTCTTAGAGAAGTAGTGGCGACTAGGCATCTGGTACTGGGGCACAGCGACAGACATAAGGTCTCTAAAATCCTGTGTGTCCACTAGGCGGAAAGGCAGCATTTCGGTAGCCAACAGCTTACAGAGGGATAGAGTCAACCTCTTAGCTTTGTCATGGGTCGGAGGAAGTGGCCTTTTATTTGACCACATCTGAGGGACAGAGATCTGGCTGCTGTGTGTAGACGGTGTTGAGTAGGGTGTCCCTGGAAAAATGCAGGTTTGTGAGGAAAGTGCAGGCGGAGACATGATGTTGCCTTCATCCAACGTTGGTGCTATCGATGTCTGAGAGAGCTGTACACACTCACTTGTTTCCCCTTCCAAACCAACTGACGACCTTACAAGCAAACTGCCTGTTGCGGTTACAGTGGTGGAAGTTTTGCGTGGAAAAACAGGTGTGACAGCTGTCCCCACAGTCCTAGAAGATGAAGAGCGCGCGGATGCACTGGAAGGGGCGGGCGGTGGATGGTTCGCTCCGCTAGCCGGCATTGCAGCACGGTGAGCTTCCCACCGGGACTTATGATATTTATTCATGTGACGATTCATGGAAGAAGTTGTCAAACTGCTGAGGTTTTGACCTCTACTAACAGAATCATGACAAATGTTACATATCACATGAGTTGGGCGATCTTTATCGATGTGAAAAAAGGCCCAGGCTAGGCAAGGCTTAGAGGCCATGCGACCTGTTGATCCACCCCGAATAATGCTCATAGGCAGAGTGGTGGCTGAGGATGCAGTTGTAGACGTGCTACCAGTGCTCCGACTCTGTCCAGGAAGGCGCAAGGTAACTTCGTCGTCGGTTGCATCCTCCTCCACCGCCTCTGTTGACCTCCTCGAGTGCCTGACTGGGGGTTGACAGTAGGTGGGATCTAGAACGTCATCATCAATTGTTGTGTTCGCACTCCCCTCCCCCTCAGACCGAGCCTCTTCTTGCCCTGACCGAATATTTAAGTTGTCATCCCAATCGGGTATCTGCGTCTCATCTTCATCAGTATGTTCCTCATTGTCTATAACCACAGGTGTTACAGTTTGTGACAAAGGGTCAACATTATGCTCAGAAACTTGGTCCTCACGGCCTGAATCTGAGTCACAAAGGTTCTGGGCATCACTGCAGACCATTTCCTGTTCTGTACTCACTGTAGCTTGGGAGCAGACCTCTGATTCCCAGGCTATAGTGTGACTGAACAGCTCTGCAGACTCAGCCATCTCAGTTCCACCATACTGTGCAGGGCTGATGGAGACTTCAGAGCTGGGAGAAATCAAGTGTGATTGGGATGACAACTCAGAGGAATGGTGTTTTTTGGATGCGGTACTTGAAGTGGCTGAGAGGGCACTTGTTGGACCACTTGAGATCCATTCAAGCATTTTCCTTTTTTGCCCATCATCTACCTTTGTTCCTCTTGTTCGTGTCCGTAAAAAAGGGAGCACATCGGATTGTCCACAATAAGTAGTAGACATCTTACTTTTGCTAGTAGATGGTCTATCTTCAGCAGATGATAATGGAGCTTTGGCACCTTCCCCACTGACAAAACCTTTTTTGCCTTTTCCACCACGCCTCTTCCCCTTTCCACCAGCATCTGTCATTTTGCCACTCATGTTGATTGCGACAAGATTGTGGACTGAAAATGTGGTAGTAAAAATTGAGAGGTGGTGAAGATTGCAGTGGTGGTCTAGCTTTATTAACAGCAGAATAATAAAGAATAAATATCCCTGACAATGTAACTTAGTTATAATTCGTTGGAGTGTGCAACGCAGGCAGACGTGCTGCAAATGTCTTGGCACTAGTGGGACTATAGCAAAGTCCAATAGCCACGTATAGGATGCCACTAGGTTCACTGAGTGTGTGCTAGTATAATGGCTTAGTTATAATTAGTTGGAGTGTGCAACGCAGGCAGATGCGCTCTGCAAATGTCTTGGCACTAGTAGGACTATAGCAAAGTCCAATAGCCACGTATAGGATGCCACTAGGTACACTGAGTGTGTGCTAGTATAATGGCTTAGTTATAATTAGTTGGAGTGTGCAACGCAGGCAGACGTGCTGCAAATGTCTTGGCACTAGTGGGACTATAGCAAAGTCCAATAGCCACGTATAGGATGCCACTAGGTACACTGAGTGTGTGCTAGTATAATGGCTTAGTTATAATTAGTTGGAGTGTGCAACGCAGGCAGACGTGCTGCAAATGTCTTGGCACTAGTGGGACTATAGCAAAGTCCAATAGCCACGTATAGGATGCCACTAGGTACACTGAGTGTGTGCTAGTATAATGGCTTAGTTATAATTAGTTGGAGTGTGCAACGCAGGCAGACGTGCTGCAAATGTCTTGGCACTAGTGGGACTATAGCAAAGTCCAATAGCCACGTATAGGATGCCACTAGGTACACTGAGTGTGTGCTAGTATAATGGCTTAGTTATAATTAGTTGGAGTGTGCAACGCAGGCAGACGTGCTGCAAATGTCTTGGCACTAGTGGGACTATAGCAAAGTCCAATAGCCACGTATAGGATGCCACTAGGTACACTGAGTGTGTGCTAGTATAATGGCTTAGTTATAATTAGTTGGAGTGTGCAACGCAGGCAGACGTGCTGCAAATGTCTTGGCACTAGTGGGACTATAGCAAAGTCCAATAGCCACGTATAGGATGCCACTAGGTACACTGAGTGTGTGCTAGTATAATGGCTTAGTTATAATTAGTTGGAGTGTGCAACGCAGGCAGACGTGCTGCAAATGTCTTGGCACTAGTGGGACTATAGCAAAGTCCAATAGTCACGTATAGGATGCCACTAGGTACACTGAGTGTGTGCTAGTATAATGGCTTAGTTATAATTAGTTGGAGTGTGCAACGCAGGCAGACGTGCTGCAAATGTCTTGGCACTAGTGGGACTATAGCAAAGTCCAATAGCCACGTATAGGATGCCACTAGGTTCACTGAGTGTGTGCTAGTATAATGGCTTAGTTATAATTAGTTGGAGTGTGCAACGCAGGCAGATGCGCTCTGCAAATGTCTTGGCACTAGTAGGACTATAGCAAAGTCCAATAGCCACGTATAGGATGCCACTAGGTACACTGAGTGTGTGCTAGTATAATGGCTTAGTTATAATTAGTTGGAGTGTGCAACGCAGGCAGATGCGCTCTGCAAATGTCTTGGCACTAGTAGGACTATAGCAAAGTCCAATAGCCACGTATAGGATGCCACTAGGTACACTGAGTGTGTGCTAGTATAATGGCTTAGTTATAATTAGTTGGAGTGTGCAACGCAGGCAGACGTGCTGCAAATGTCTTGGCACTAGTGGGACTATAGCAAAGTCCAATAGCCACGTATAGGATGCCACTAGGTACACTGAGTGTGTGCTAGTATAATGGCTTAGTTATAATTAGTTGGAGTGTGCAACGCAGGCAGACGTGCTGCAAATGTCTTGGCACTAGTGGGACTATAGCAAAGTCCAATAGCCACGTATAGGATGCCACTAGGTACACTGAGTGTGTGCTAGTATAATGGCTTAGTTATAATTAGTTGGAGTGTGCAACGCAGGCAGACGTGCTGCAAATGTCTTGGCACTAGTGGGACTATAGCAAAGTCCAATAGCCACGTATAGGATGCCACTAGGTACACTGAGTGTGTGCTAGTATAATGGCTTAGTTATAATTAGTTGGAGTGTGCAACGCAGGCAGACGTGCTGCAAATGTCTTGGCACTAGTGGGACTATAGCAAAGTCCAATAGCCACGTATAGCATGCCACTAGGTACACTGAGTGTGTGCTAGTATAATGGCTTAGTTATAATTAGTTGGAGTGTGCAACGCAGGCAGACGTGCTGCAAATGTCTTGGCACTAGTGGGACTATAGCAAAGTCCAATAGCCACGTATAGGATGCCACTAGGTACACTGAGTGTGTGCTAGTATAATGGCTTAGTTATAATTAGTTGGAGTGTGCAACGCAGGCAGACGTGCTGCAAATGTCTTGGCACTAGTGGGACTATAGCAAAGTCCAATAGCCACGTATAGGATGCCACTAGGTACACTGAGTGTGTGCTAGTATAATGGCTTAGTTATAATTAGTTGGAGTGTGCAACGCAGGCAGACGTGCTGCAAATGTCTTGGCACTAGTGGGACTATAGCAAAGTCCAATAGCCACGTATAGGATGCCACTAGGTTCACTGAGTGTGTGCTAGTATAATGGCTTAGTTATAATTAGTTGGAGTGTGCAACGCAGGCAGATGCGCTCTGCAAATGTCTTGGCACTAGTAGGACTATAGCAAAGTCCAATAGCCACGTATAGGATGCCACTAGGTACACTGAGTGTGTGCTAGTATAATGGCTTAGTTATAATTAGTTGGAGTGTGCAACGCAGGCAGACGTGCTGCAAATG
The DNA here is from genome assembly GCF_048569485.1 of Anomaloglossus baeobatrachus. Classification (NCBI taxonomy): domain Eukaryota; kingdom Metazoa; phylum Chordata; class Amphibia; order Anura; family Aromobatidae; genus Anomaloglossus; species Anomaloglossus baeobatrachus. The sequence goes on from NC_134359.1 coordinate 29,225,154, forward strand.
TCTTGGCACTAGTGGGACTATAGCAAAGTCCAATAGCCACGTATAGGATGCCACTAGGTACACTGAGTGTGTGCTAGTATAATGGCTTAGTTATAATTAGTTGGAGTGTGCAACGCAGGCAGACGTGCTGCAAATGTCTTGGCACTAGTGGGACTATAGCAAAGTCCAATAGCCACGTATAGGATGCCACTAGGTACACTGAGTGTGTGCTAGTATAATGGCTTAGTTATAATTAGTTGGAGTGTGCAACGCAGGCAGACATGCTGCAAATGTCTTGGCACTAGTGGGACTATAGCAAAGTCCAATAGCCACGTATAGGATGCCACTAGGTACACTGAGTGTGTGCTAGTATAATGGCTTAGTTATAATTAGTTGGAGTGTGCAACGCAGGCAGACGTGCTGCAAATGTCTTGGCACTAGTGGGACTATAGCAAAGTCCAATAGCCACGTATAGGATGCCACTAGGTACACTGAGTGTTTGCTAGTAAAATTGCTTAGTTTAAAAAAGTTGTAGTGTGCAATGCAGGCAGACGTGCTCTGCTAATGTCTTTGCACTAGTGGGACTATAGCAAAGTCCAATAGCCACGTATAGGATGCCACTAGGTACACTGAGTGTGTGCTAGTATAATGGCTTAGTTATAATTCGTTGGAGTGTGCAACGCAGGCAGATGCGCTCTGCAAATGTCTTGGCACTAGTGGGACTATAGCAAAGTCCAATAGCCACGTATAGGATGCCACTAGGTACACTGAGTGTTTGCTAGTAAAATTGCTTAGTTTAAAAAAGTTGTAGTGTGCAATGCAGGCAGACGTGCTCTGCAAATGTCTTTGCACTAGTGGGACTATAGCAAAGTCCAATAGCCACGTATAGGATGCCACTAGGTACACTCAATGTTTGCTAGTATAATGGCTTAGTTATAATGAGTTGGAGTATGCAGAGGACACGAGGGTACAGTGGCAGGATTGTGGTGCTCTGGGTAGAGGAATGGAAGCCTGCCTTTCTATTCCCTCCTAATGGTGAAATGCAGGGAGGAAATCCCTGACCTGGGCTACACAGACGCTGTTGCTGTTTGCAGGACCTGTCACCTATGGCTCTCTGACCCTGCCGCTTTGAGCCCTTAAAAGGACTGCTATAAAGTGCTCTCCCTAAGCTGTCTAACGCTGTGTATGCAGCGCATACAGCTGTATCGGTGATGGGACAAAGGACGGAGCTGCGACACTGATGTCTGACACCAAAGACGCAGAAGGCAGATAATGGCGTTCGTGAAGAAAATGTCCGGTTTTATAATGCAGGGACATGTGACATGCAGATCCTATCACACATGCCGTTGCTTCTCTGCCTCAAAGTCCACTTAGCTGTGTGTGTGTCTGGGATTGGCTGACATGCTGGCCAGCCCCACAAGACGCGCGCGCTTAGGGAAGGAAGACAAGAAAAAAAAAAAAAAAAAATGGCGATCGCCATTATAGAAACAGCAGTGATCTGAAGGAGCTGTTCACGCACACTATACACTGAAATGTGATAATAGTTTGATTCACAGAGTGACTTACACTATTACAGCAGAAACCAAGCTAGGATTTAGCTGTTTTTTGGCTGCTAGAACCGTTCTCGAACGTTTCTAGAACTATCGAGCTTTTGCAAAAAGCTCGAGTTCTAGTTCGATCTAGAACATGCCCCAAAATCACTCGAGCCGCGAACTGGAGAACCACGAACCACGAACCGCGCTCAACTCTAGTAAAGACATGTCAATCCAACTGTCGTCATCATAGGAATGATATATACCGTATCTCTCCTCAAGCCAATAAACGCGTTGATCACGTCGCACATCGTTTTGCGCTTCCCCCCCCCATTACGACATAGCTACTTTTACATTTTCTAAATGTGTTTCAAGCAATAAATTGTACAACATTTTTTAGAACATGTGTTCAGCTATTTCTGTAGGAACGAAGCTCTTAACAAAACATAAGCCCTCTGCATGAGATCCTAGCTGCAAAGTGCTTAAAAGATAAAGTAAGAATTGGTGTCATGGGAAGAACGCCAGCTGTAGAGTACACAGGTCCATTATGAAAAGTATGGTAGTGGGAGAGGAGAAAATGATTTAATCAGGAGTAAAACCAATTTTATTATAAGGGCACGCAGGGGGTGTGGCACCACGGCGAGAGGGACATTTCCAAATATCTGACACATTTTAACAATGCAATACCCTCGTTCTTTAAAGTGACAGTAAAGCCAATGGGTTCTTTTGTCTATTCTTGTCATTGTTTCTTGGTGACTGGTAAGTTCTTGTATGCTTGTGTCTTATGTTCGGAGAGTTAAAAAGAACGGGGGGGAGCAGAAGGGAGCCGGTAATTGATCATGTCTAAACAATCAACTTGATTGCATTTAAAGGGAGGTCACTTGATGACCACAGCTCGTGCTGACACGCACACGAAGTCTATGGAGATGCTACTGTGAGAAGTTTGGCCCCCTCCGTAGACGGCTAAGTCAAAGTCTTTATTGACGTCAGTTGCGGAATTTGGCACACAATGCCGCTGATGATCAATGAGAAGAAGTGGCTTTAATGCAGTTTTGATGGGATATTCTCCAATTCAAACCCCAACAAAAGAAAATTGGATTTGATTTTTGCCCTGACAGCCTTAGGTATTTGTCCATGGAAGTTTTGTTGCTACTTTTTTTTATGACAGCCTATCCACAACCATTGCTCTATCGACCAGATGTTTAACTTTTTGTATACCGGATAAAAAAGTGGTACTTGTGCAACGGGACAAAAACATTGTATTCAGAGTTGCGTATGCCTGCAGATTTTGGAAAGAGAGGATGAAAATTTGTCTTAAAGGCCGGAGTTCCACTTGCGTATGACTTGTGCGAGTCTCGCATCGCATCATCCAGCACGGCCTGATGCTCTCCGGACACCAGCCTGCAGTTGCATAGAAATACATGCAGCCAACCCGCTCCTGTCCGGAAAGTGTGTGGCCATGCCGGGTGATGCAATGCAAGACTGGCGCGATTCATACACAAGTGTAACTCCGGCCAAAAGGGTAAATCAGGGATTTATAAATAAAGAAAACAAAAAACACCAACAGATGTTCTTAAACTGATTCTACAGGTGAGGGTGTTACTTTTTGAATTGAATGCATTGTCACATTAACCATTGTGAGTACACTTTAATTTTGGTAGAAAATACTCTAAATTTTGGCAATTTTTGATGCATTTTATACTATTCAGTTTTAGTTTTGTTTATCTTGTATTTCAGAGACTTATTTGACAAAAGAATTTTGGATAACAATAGGTGAGGTCTATAGGAAATGGGAGTGTGGCAACAATTTTATGTGCAAAAAAGTGGCACTAATTAAGCCAAACCAATTGGTAGTTTAAGGTTAGACAAAACCAAATTTTGTAGAGTGGGCATACAATGAGAAATGTGGCCCAATTTTTAGCTGTCTAGTCTTAGTTTGCACTTTGTACCCTTTTGGAGATGGTATAAACAAAGCTCCAACATAGTCCAGTTCCAAGGGATGTCATTCTCAAAAAAATATTTCTATGCACAGTTTATTAAATTTAGGGCAATCAGTCAAACTCTTTAAAGGGAACCGGTCACATGGAATAATGCTATTAAACTGCAGATATGGGGTTAATCTTCAGGTTACTACCATTCTGAATCTGACCGACTCCTGCACATTAAACCACACTGCCAGGAGGAAATTAACCTTAATCCTTACAGCAGTGTTCCAGCTTCAGTTAAAGGGGCGGCGCTGGTGCGTGTAAGGTCACCGCTCTGTGTATCGGAGGTGGTGGCTGTAATGGCCGAGAGAGAGAGATTGTAGTCAGACGCGCCCCAAGATTTTTTGGTCTTTGTATTTATTTACTTTCACTTACAGATTAGTGATGGAGGGGTCTCATAGACACTGGCCATCACTAATCTAGGGCTTAGTAGCAGCTGTGGGTTGTAATTAACCACTTATGCCACCGCATCAGGGCAACAGGAAGAGCCAAGTAAAGCGCCAGGCTTGTCACAGCTAATGGCTGCGACAATCCTGGGCAGCTGCAGGTTCCTATTTTTAGGCTGGTGGGTGGCTAATAACCATGGTCCTCCCCAGCCTGAGAATACCAACCCCCAGCTGTCAGGCTTTATCTTGGATGAGTATCAAAATTGGGGTGGGCCCGCACGCTGTTTTTTTAAATTATTTACCACACTCGCAGTAGAGCCTGAGACGAGGGTCAATAGCATATCGCATCAGATGCAATAAACCAGTGTGTCTCCGGCTTACCATATAGATGAGCATAGTGTCGATGAATGGAAGCAGTCAGCAGACACGCTGCCACTCGGTGTGGGGGCGCGGCTCACTGTAACCAATCACAGGCACTGATGGGCAAGGAAAGTAGTGCATATTCAGTGAAGGCTGTTCCGGAGATGAATGCGTGACCTGGAAGCAGCTTGCCGCCATGACAGAGCATTGGTGAGTATACCACGCACGCTCCTATCTCCGTATCCCTTCTACCAGCATTTTTAATCTCCGGTTTCTGATCCCCATAGACTTATATGGGGATCTGATTACGGATTGAAACCGGGTTTTAAAAAAAAAATAAGAGACCCGCCGATCCCAGTTTTCTCTGAGTCCGCCCATCTCTAGTCAACAGGTCTTATATTGACACGATGACGCTATGCGGCCAACCAATCACAGTAATGCCAGTAGCGAACATGGATGGAGCATTATCGTAATTGTAAAAAACAGTTGTGAAACATACGGGTGGGGACTCGAGCATGGCTCCTGAGCACCAGGGATACTCAATTGAGTAATGAGCAGTGGTAAGTATGCTCACCTATCACTAATAGCAGTCACACATGGGTCCCATAATTGTAAAACAAAGTGTACATGCAACTGGAATTTGTAAATTGATCTTAAAATTGCAAATGAATGGGAGTTCCTTTTAATTGATGCTGTAAACCTCAACAACTCATAAATTTACTAAATACTGCTAACTTGTCTTTTGCTGGTGATGATCGAATTGGATGAAATTTGCTTGAATTTGGGTGAGTAATTCAAATCACATTGAATGTATTCGATGAGTTAAATTTCTAGTAAAAGCTGTTTATTAGGCTCTGAGGTCTCTTTAGAACATGGAGCATAACAAAACATAAGGAGTAAAAAATATTATACGCGCCTCACATATCCTGGCACCAAAGCTCTCCACCCGGTCCTCCGCTGGCACGCTTCCACCCAATAGGTCCGGTTCTCTTTTCAGTCTTCTTCACTCTTGATCACTTCTGCGGCTTAAAAATATCATGTAACGTCATGATATGTATCGTTTCTTGTAGCCAAAGGGGGTGCAATCCAGTAAAGGAAGGGGCAGGGTCCTGCAGCACCATGGCAGGTGTGGTGTGAAGTGAGTATAATGATTTTTTTTTTACACTTTTTTAACTCCATTCTGGCTCTAAAAAATCATGCAAAGTTGTCGCCAGCAGACCACCATTTTGCATATCTCTTGCGAATCAAATTGTAAAATATTGAGGTTCTGTCATGCTCTGTCCAGATCCACACACGTGGATTACTTCTATGGCGTTGAACTCTCTTCACATTGCAGAGTCCGAAAGTCAACCTGGTCTCTCTCAAGTGCTCAGCTCGGCTGGGCGTCGGCTGAGTTGTTTCACTGCTCCTAGCCATGTAGGAGTTAATCCTTTTTTGCAGCAGTGTTGATTATTTTACAGGTTGCTGATTACCTTCCACAGCTGGCTTTCTCCTATTAAAGGCAGGGGAGTGTAGTAGGAGACCGCCAAAGGTAGTTTCTTCTTGCAGTTGCGATATCCCGGCATCCATGGCGATCTTCCATTTGGTGATCCGCGATTTGTTGTCTGCGCTGTATGAAAGTTCCCTGGTGTGACTTTCTCCCTCCTCTCTGGTTTATCCCCTCCGGTTTCTTTTTGTCTCCCCTCTGTGGATATTTGCGGTGTGAGTGAGTTTTAGTTTTACTCCCCTTGTCTTTGTCTTGTGGGAGGAGTATTACTTCGTATCCTGCCCAACCCTGGGTTGGGGTACGGGAGCATTAGGTCAGAGTCTGACAGGAGACAGGGCCAAGATGGGAACCCGGACCTCCCTACCATTAAGGGTACCTCCGGGGTGAGTGCAGGTGTCCCAGCCTTAGGGCCAGCATAGGCCCCCCTTTGTCCCCTAGTCAACCGTGACATGTTCTGACCAAATTGGATTTTTTTGTTCCTCTGGTTTCCATTCTACCTGTGCTCTTTTTGTAAGCTTCGTATCGTAGCGTTACCATCACATCCACCCGTCCTAATTAAACCTAAGTATTCATTTCCCAACGTAACACTTACACGACGCTTAACAAAAAGTTGTCAGTGAGTAGCGAGGTGCGTGCGCCATCATGTAATTACAGCACGTTTGATGTTTTAGCAAATACAACCTGATAACGACGAGCAATAGAGGATAATTATTTCATTCTTCCTAATTAAATATTGTATTAAAGTTCTCTCTTTTCTAATTTCGCAAAAGATTCTCCGGTTCAGGTTAGCTTCAAACAAAACGTTCTCCTGTGTGCAACCGGCGACGGCTGGAAGAAGAGTCGTTTGGGTTTTTTTTCTTCGTGTCTGGCACGTTATCATTCCTGACAGATTTACACAGCCAAGGTAGACCAACAGGGGTCCGCCTAGCATTGTTGCTCCCGCCGTCTACCTTGCTGAGTTGAAAACGGAAACATTATTGAAATCATTAAAAAGAGGATTTGCGCCCCCTCCCCCTCCTCCGCCTTCCCCTCTCATGCATTTTCCTAGTTGATGTTGCTGTCAGCCGCAAACAAATGTGACAATGCCTTTACCTATAATTCCCCAGCACATTGCACGGCCAGCATATGTAACGTAATAGCTTATTTTCTATTGCCGCACTTAGCATATGTCTCATGTTGGCTCCGTTAGGCCTTAGGTCGGTCCCTTGAGTTGCGCAGCATTGGCAACTCAGCCCCTCGGCCTCCCGAATAAAGAGCAAATGGCTTTGAATCATGTCGAGCCGTAATTCTAATTTCTATGCCGATGCATTATGGGAATAAATGTATCTGACATGTTATGTCAATGCCATGTCTCTTTGTATCTCCTGTAAATTTTTTTTTCCTTAGCTGCATTCCTACAGATGGTATTTCATTGAATACGTTCCTTTTCTAGCGTTGGAAAAAAAAAAGAAAAAAAAAACAAGCACCGCACCAAACCTCTAGGTGCAGAAGGCTGTTAACGGTTGCTGATGATAGTAGGGAAACATTAACATAATAATTAGTGTCTTGTAATTGTTTCATTAAAACCAGTTGTTCCATTTCTCCTCGTGTTTTCCCAGAAGAGAAGCTGAATTTGGACGACAGCCAGTGGGAGGACATACACGTTGTCACTGGAGCACTCAAGATGTTTTTCCGAGAGCTGCCGGATCCTCTGTTCCCACATAGCTTCTTTGAGCAGTTTGTGGATGCAATAAGTAAGTGCAATTTTTCTTTTTTTCTATTTTTTTTTTTAAGTGCGGAAAAACAAACTCATTCTCTAATTTTTTTTACTTTATTATTATTTTTCCAATTGTAATAAATTATTTTTTTAAATTTATTTTTTTTTCCAAAAGACAACACAAGAGGACTATTCAGAATGTGACTTCACGAGATTTGACGCTAATAATTACTTTCCTCTGTTCCTTTTAGAACAATTCTATTTGGGATTATGGATTTAAAGCAGTCGCGGCATTTTAGTTTTTGTCTGCGCCGGTGAGATACAGGAAGTAAAAGTTACCGGTGATGGCAAGAGTAGGGCGCAGACGCCAAGTTACGGCTTAAGAGTGTTAAGCTATTTATTCAGACATTATTTCTTTGTTTTTTTAATGCTTTAGCCAATTTATTGTTTTTCTTCTTTCCGGTACTTCCATTGAAATTAATGGAAATCCAAAGGGAAGGTCCATATAGGGTTGATTTTAGAGTTGAGCGAATTTCTTAAAATTTGATTTGGGTTCAATTAGTTGAATTGAAGAGTGCCTCCAAAACACACACATCATTCTCTGAGTAGAGTTGAGCGAGTACCTAACTATTCGTACTCACTATACTCATAACGAGTGCCGTCTAATACTCGCGTATTCGTTTCGAATAGCGTGTGCAATGCAAAGAAAGAGAGGCAAGAGAGAAAACATAGACCGATAGGATGTGTGTGCTTGTGGTCCTGGTGGGGGGCCCAGGTGATCCAGAGTACACAGGCACCAAAACGGCAGACATTTGTGTCAACTTCCAATAACAGAAGCGATTCAGGGGTACAAACTGTTTCTATAGCAGGTAAAATTTGGACAGGAATGTGCAATATATCAGCAGTAAAAAAAGTACCTCCTCCATACCTTATGCCGGCATCACACGGTACGATATATCGGGCGATATGTTGGCGGGGTCACGTCGTAAGTGACGCACATCCGGCATCGTTTGATATATCGTAGCGTGTGACAGCTACGAGCGACAGTGAACGAGCAATAATACTCACCTTATCGTTACTTGTTGACACGTCGCCCATTTTCAAAAAGTCAATTCTTCTTCTCTGCGCCGGTTGTTCATCATACCCGGGGCAGCACACATCGCTCCGTGTGACACCCCGGGATCAATGAACTGCAGCTTACCTACGGTCGCCGGTTATGCGGAAGGAAGGAGGTGGGCGGGATGTTTACGTCCCGCTCATATCCGCCCCTCCGCTTCTATTGGCCGGCCGCTGTGTGACGTTGCTGTGACGCCGAAGTCCCTCCCCCTTCAGGAAGTGGATGTTTGCCGCCCACAGCGAGGTCGTCTGAAGGTATATGCGTGTGACAGGGGGTTAACAACTTTGTGCGCCACGGGCAACTAATTGCCCATGACGCACGAACGACAGGGGCGGGTACGATCGCACGATAGATCGTCCCGTCCCGTGTGACGCTGGCCTTAGGCAATGTTCACATGTAGCATTTTGGCTGCGTTTTTCCACTTTCTCATTGCCTTCAATGTTGAAAAATTGCTGCAAAAAAGCTGAGTTGACATGCTGCTCTTCAGTAAATGCAGCAGTATTTATTTTGTCAGGAAAAATAAAACAAGTGTGTGCATTAGATTTATTAATTCTTCTAGCCTTTGTACTGTACAAATCAGCTTTTAATTTGCATAAAACTCATGAAAAATACTGCAAAAAATGCAGCAAACATGCAACCCGTGAACATAGCCTTAATAGGTGGGTCATCACTCAACGTCTTTCCCAGCCTATGACTACAGTGGATGACCTAGCAAAAGGGGGAATAGAACTACACCCACAAGTAGTCACCGGTAAATGTAATTTTAACATTTTACTCCCTTATCTGGGCATCTGGTGTGTTGCATGATCAGACACCTTATGTGTAATTTATGAAGGAGAGGCTCTGAACCTCACAAAGCTTATGCGGACAATGCAAGACTTACCAAAAATTAGAAGAAGGACTCCGATGCTCCCTGTATTAGACTTTAAAGGAGGGCTTCATACATATTCTGTTAAAATTGTTAGGTAGTGGGACACTCATAAAAGCTATGCACTAAGTGCTAGGGCTGCCAAAAATTAGAAGGAGGGACTCTAATACCCCCTGGAAGACACATACTGGAAGGCCTCAAAATACAATTTTTTCCCATTATTGAGTGGAACTCCTAAACTAGTAAAACCTATACACTAAGTGCAACTTCTGCCAAAAAATTAGAAAGAGGGACTCCAATACATCTTGGAAGACATATCAGGGAAGGCCTCAGAAAATTCTTTTTACCTCTTGGACTCCTAGACTATGCTGAGAACGCAGCTCCATAGGATTTTATGGATGTCGTGGGACGTTACTCTTTGGATTACGTCATAACTTTGTAGATTTTTTAATTTTATAAATTGATGAGCAAGGGAGTATGGGGAGTCTTAATTCAAATAATCTATTTTTTCCTGTGTGAGTGTGTTTAACTCTATAATTACCAGATTAGTAATGGGGGTGTTTGATGCCTCTGAATTACTAACTACTGGGCTTGATGCCAGCTGTCAATTCACAGCTCACATCAACCCCAAAAATATTACCCCAATTGACACTGCACAATGGCAATTGGGAAGAGCCAGGCAAAGCACCAGAATTGACGTATCTACAGTGCCTTGTGAAAGTATTCACCCCCTTGGCATTTTACCTTATTTTATTACAGCCTGTGTTTAAATATTTTGCTATCCAACTTGTGTGATGCATCAGCACTTAATAGTCTAAGTTGAGGAAGTGAAGTGAGAAAAATATAGGCAAAAATTTAATTTATGGGATAAATTAAATGAAAAGCTATTACCTTCATAAGTCACATGCTTAGTGGCATGAAGTCCACCTGTGTGCAATCTAAGTGTCTTAAGCCCCCTTTACACACTTCAATATATCTCACAATCCGTCGTTGGGGTCAAGTTGTAAGTGACGCACATCTGGCATCGTTTGTGAGGTATCTGCGTGTGACACCTAAGTGCGATCAAGATTGAACGCAAAACCGTTGATTGCAAACACATCGTATCTTTGTCTAGAATTTAACGTTTTGTTGCACGAACCTAGTCAATTGAAACATGTGACATCCCTCATACGATTTTGATGTCTGAGGCTATGTGCGCAGGTGTGCGCTCTACACCGCAGCTTAAAAAAGGTCCGCTTCAGAGCGCAGCTGAAAAGCTGCGTTCTGAAGTGCCTCACAATGTCTGTCATTCACTAATCTCTGTCCCTCTCTCTCTGTCCATGTCAGTCTATCCCTCTTACCCCCTCTCTCATACTCACCGATCCCCGATCCCCAGCGCGGCGCTGCACGGCATTCACACTGCTCCGGCGGCTTTTACTATTTTGAAAAAGCCGGCCGCCCATTAAACAATCTCGTATTCCCTGCTTTCCCCGCCCACCGGCACCTATGATTGGTTGCAGTGAGACATGCCCCCACGCTGAGTGACAGGTGTCTCACTGCACCCAATCACAGCAGCCGGTGGGCGTGTCTATACTGTGCAGTGAAATAAATAATTAAATAATTAAAAAAACCGGCGTGCGGTCCCCCCCAATTTTAAAACCAGCCAGATAAAGCCATACGGCTGAAGGCTGGTATTCTCAGGATGGGGAGCTCCACGTTATGGGGAGCTCCCCAGCCTAACAATATCAGTCAGCAGCCGCCCAGAATTGCCGCATACATTATATGCGACAGTTCTGGGACTGTACCCGGCTCTTCCCGATTTGCCCTGGTGCTTTGGCAAATCGGGGTAATAAGGAGTTATTGGCAGCCCATAGCTGCCACTAAATCCTAGATTAATCATGTCAGGCGTCTCCCCGAGATACCTTCCATGATTAATCTGTAAGTGAAAGTAAATAAACACACACACACGAAAAAATCCTTTATTAGAAATAAAAAACACAAACATATACCCTCGTTCACCACTTTAATAAGCTCGAAAAAGCCCTCCATGTCCGGCGTAATCCAGGATGCTCCAGCGTCGCTTCCAGCTCTGCTGCATGGAGGTGACCGGATCTGCAGAAGACACCGCAGCTCCTGTCACCTCCACGCAGCAACTGAAGACAGCCACGCGATCAGCTGAGCTGTCACTGAGGTTACCCGCTGTCACTGGATACAGCGGTGGCCGCGGGTAACCTCAGTGACAGCTCAGCTAATCACGCGGCTGTCTTCAGTTGCTGCGTGGAGGTGACAGGAGCTGCGGTGTCTTATGCAGATCCGGTCACCTCCATGCAGCAGAGCTGGAAGCGACGCTGGAGCATCCTGGATTACGCCGGACATGGAGGGCTTTTTTGAGCTTATTAAAGTGGTGAACGAGGGTATATGTTTGTGTTTTTTATTTCTAATAAAGGATTTTTTCGGATGTGTGTGTTTATTTACTGTAATTTACAGATTAATCATTGAAGGTATCTCGGGGAGACGCCTGACATGATTAATCTAGGATTTAGTGGCAGCTATGGGCTGCCAATAACTCCTTATTACCCCGATTTGCCAAAGCACCAGTGCAAATCGGGAAGAGCCGGGTACAGTCCCAGAACTGTCGCATCTAATGTATGCGGCAATTCTGGGCGGCTGCTGGCTGATATTGTTAGGCTGGGGGGCTCCCCATAACGTGGAGCTCCCCATCCTGAGAATAATAGCCTTCAGCCGTATGGCTTTATCTGGCTGGTTTTAAAATTGGGGGGGAACCGCACGCCATTTTTTTTAATTAATTAATTATGTATTTCACTGCACAGTATAGACACGCCCACCGGCTGCTGTGATTGGGTTCAGTGAGACACCTGTCACTCAGCCTGGGGGCGTGTCTCACTGCAACCAATCATAGGCGCCGGTGGGCGGGGAAAGCAGGGAATACGAGATTGTTTAATGAGTGGCCGGCTTTTTCAAAATAGTAAAAGCCACCGGAGCAGTGCGAATGCCGTGCAGCGCCGCGCCGGAGATCGGTGAGTATATAAGAGAGGGCTGCTCACTTCAGTCACTCGGGAATATCGGTCACCGATGAGTCCTTCACAGGTGACCGCTAATCAGGACGTGACAAAGACAGAGCCGCAGCATGACAATGAAGTCGGGTGAAGTTCACCCGAGTTCATTCTGACAGTGCGGCTCTTTCTGTGTCTGCTGTCATCTGCCATTCAGCTCTGCTGCATGGCTGTCTGTGTCTGCTGTTAGCGGCCATGTGGCAGAGCTGAATGGCAGATGACATAGTAAAAACGCATCTCTACACATTACACACGCTTGGCAAGTCAATAAATAAAAAAAAAAAAAAGGGTACCCAATGCATACATCACAGAACACATGATCTAAAGGATCGCACACAAAATTGATCAATTTAACATAGACTACTAACGCACGTGTGACAGCAAATGAACGACCTACATGTGATCTCATTAGATCACATATGCAACCTGGGCGTGTCACATCGCAAACGTGATTGCACAACAAATTGCAACGTGTAAAGCAGGCTTTAGGGTTGGTCATTCTGTTCACACCTTTTCAAAAAAGGCCACAGAGGCTGCCATTAAACACCATTAAACAATAGGCACCACTAACTAAACACCATGAAGATCTCCAAAACAAGACCATGAAGATCAAGAAGCTCTCCAAACAACACTATGACGAGCAAGGAGATCTCCAAACAACACCATGAAGACCAAGAAAATCTCCAAACACAATGATGAACAAGAAGATCTCCAAACACCATGAAGAACAAGAAGATCTCCAAACACTATGAAGACCAAGGAGATCTCCAAATAACAGCATGAAGACCAAGAAGATCGCCAAACCACACAATGAAGACCAAGGAGATCTCCAAACAGCATGAAGACCAAGAAGATCTCTAAACAACACTATGAAGACCAAGGAGATCTCCAAACAACACCATGAAGACCAAGCACATCTCCAAACACTATGAAGACCATGGAGCTCTCCAAACAACACCATGAAGACCAAGGAGATCTCCAAACAACACCATGAAGACCAAGCACATCTCCAAACACTATGAAGACCATGGAGCTCTCCAAACAACACCATGAAGACCAAGGAGCTCTCCAAACAACACCATGAAGACCAAGGAGCTCTCCAAACAACACCATGAAGACCAAGGAGCTCTCCAAACAACACCATGAAGACCAAGGAGCTCTCCAAACAAGTCTGAGAGGGAATTTTTAACTTTTAACACAGATTCAAAATGGAGTGATATGTCGCACATCCACGGCATCATTCAGTCTCTATGGGGCTGCTGCAAAAAGCTGAGTGCAGCACTTAGCAGCCTTATAAGGAATAAATGGAGCAACGGTCAACCATTCTAAGACTGCCCCATACTGACAAATTGTGCAAGTCCCAAAATTTAAACCCACACCGATCATCAGGTTATCACCTTTCCTCCGGATAGGTGATAACTTGCGTCTCAAAGGACATCCACTCTAAAGTGTCAGACATTAACATTTTACCTAAACTTTTTTTACTCTTAATACGGAGCATAATTAAGTAACATAAGGGGGCAAACCGAAATTATTGGCTAGTTAGGCTGCTTAGTAATATTTCTATAAAAAGTCAAAACAGATTACATATTATTATAAGCAAATACAAATTAAATTGAAATGATTGAAAAACAAAAAAAAAGCCATCACTGATGTCTCATGTTGTTTTATGGTGTATGAAACCCTTTTTGGAAACTTCACAAAAGTTGGGTTAAGGTCATTCCGTTTCATTTCAGCACTTTACCTTTCTTTCGACATATTTTCCAAACATCCCACATCTGACATACATTTCGAAATGTTTTATTTTCCTGCTTTGGCAGAAAACGCTTCGATACTTATTTATGAAAAAAAAATATTTGTGGTTTTTGTCTTGTTCGGCAATTGAAGTGTCAAAGTTATAGGTTACATGCTGCGTAAAAGTAAGGTCCACGGAGACGGCAAAGAACATGACTTAAGATGTGAGTTACCGATGGGACCCGTGCCCGGGTCTCGTGATGTCATGTGATCCTTTGCCCCTTAAGATAAGTGTCCATTTTACATTAGCCATTTTATTGTGCTCCATTGTTTGTGCTTTCGTACAAATACTTGTTGTTCGCCCTGAAATATTATTCTTTATGCATTTAATGTGCGTGGCTGTGCCAGATGACAAATGCCTATGTAACCTATACCCCTCTGCCTGAACACTGCCAGCACAGTTGGGGTTTGGCTATGTCAGCTAGGAGCTCACTTTTTCAGATTTTGGCTGCGATGTATCCTAAATGGACGAGGTAAATCAATATTCAGAATACAATAATGACTTTAATAACGGCAATTTCAGCTGTGAGTAACTAAGATCACACCCGCTGTATTCTGCGATAGGTTTTACGCCTTGTAATTTCAATAAGTTCCACATTTTTTGGTTTTATTTCCTTCTGGATGGGTTGCAGGTTAAGGTACTGTATTGTATAGGAGGCCTACTAATTTTGCAGTATTTTTTAGGCTAATTCATACGCAAGAAGTTATCGGGAGAAATTACCATTGGTTTCATCCAACTGTTTTTATATTATTATTATTAGTTTTATTATTTTTAATATTATTATTATTATTATTATTATAATTATTATTATTATTTTGTTTTAGTATTTTATTATTTTTGTCTTACAATGTATAAATTGCAGAGAACATGTAAAATATATCTTAAAGCATAGTGTAGTTTGATAGAGCCTGGAGAGTAGTTAGTGAATATCTCTCTCTCTGTATATATATATATATATATATATATATTATATATTTTATATATATATATATATATATATATATATATATATATATATATATATATATATATATATATATATATATATATAATCTCTATCTCTCTTTGTCTCTACCTCTCTATATTTCTCTCCATTTTTCCCTATCTTTCCATCTCTCTATTTATCTTTCTCACTATCTCTTTCTCTACCTCTATCACTATTCTCCATATCTCTTTCTTTCTCCCTTTTTATCTCCCTCTCTTTTTCTTTATCTATCTTTCTATCTCACTTCATCCCTCTCTGTATCGCTTTCTATTTATCTTTCTATCTCTCTCCGTATCTCTATTTAGCTCTCTCTATTTCTCTATTTCTCTCCCTCTATCACTATCTCCCATATCTCTCTCTTTCTCCCCCTTTATCTCCATCTTTCTCTTTATCTTCCTCTTTTTATTTATCTTTATCTCTCTATCTCTTTATCCCTCTTTCTTTTCTTTATTTAGCTCTCTATCTTACTCTCTATCTCTCTCCATATCTCTATTTAGCTCTCTATTTCTCTCTTTTTCTCTCCCTCTATCACTATCACCCATAGCTCTCTCTTTCTCCCTCTTTATCTCCATCTTGCTCTTTATCTACCCCTCTTTTTCTTTATCTTTATCTCTCCATCTCTCTTTATTCCTCTCTCTCTTTATATCTCTCTGCTTCATCAGATTGTCGCCTGAAATGGCTTGCAATGAATAGCTATACCTCATCAAAAGTTAATTTTGGAAGTCACTGTCCTTCAGAAAGTATTTGGACCATCAGACATGTTTTGCAGGGGCAGAGTTGGTACACCGCTCCATACAGTGCCGAGTCCTACCCTATTCCACAGCTCTTCTAAGCCAGAACATGACAAAAAACACTCAAATAAATGGCAGTCCATCATTATTTAAAGAGATGAAGGTCAATCAATCCCAAAATTTCCTAGAACTTTAAAGGTATTCTCAGGAAAAGCATGAATAACTATGGAGAAATTGACTCTGAGTACAGTGTCAGGAAAGGAAGATCAAGATATACTTGTGCTGCAGAGGATAAGTTAATCAGAAAATAGAAATTGGCAGCACATCAGATAACCTCCCTCATAAATTATGCACAGATATTAAGCAGCAGTCATAGCTCAATATCTGCTGTCCAAAAGGAGACTGAAAAGAAGCCCTTATGGCCAAGTTGTTGCAGAGAACTACTAAGTAGGGGATGCATGACCCCAAACTACTAAGTAGGGATGCGCAAACCCGAACTAAAGTAGTGCCCTGTGCTCAAATCCGAACACTGTCTTCTCATGGAAGTCCATGGTCGACTTTGGAGTTCGATACTGAATAAAGCTTGTTGAAAGGTTGCAGCACAGTTAATCAACAAGTTTTTCATCTGTGCGCACTTCCAGAGCCATCACTGAAAAAAAGGATCTTTGAGGGGTACTCTTAAAAAGGCTTTGTTGAGGTACACCTTCTTTTTGTGGGCACTCTGTACCAGACTCTGTGGGGGTACTCTTATAAAAGGCTCTGTAGGGGTACTCCGCACCAAGCTTTGTGGGAGTACTCTGCAAAACGGTTCTGGGGGGTGACGTGCTCAGTTCGGAGGAAGAGGTGGTGGTCATGCTGCACAGCAAAGGAGGTAGTCTGGTACCTCTGCGGCTTCAGTAGCCACAGGACACTGCACCTCATTTAAGGTAAGAAGGCGGTTAATCATCGGTGTTTCCACTTTCCACCTTACATACAGCTTAGATACCTTCTCACTGGGGACTGGACTAGGGTAGACTGGGGGTGGCCATCACAAAGCATGGGACTTTCCCGGTCACTAGGACAACCACCTGGGGAGGGGGCACAACTTGGGGTAGAGGTAGGAGCAACCCTTACACAATCTTCAGTCAAGTCGGGACTTCAGTTCTGGCGACACAACACCCCTTTCTTCTCCTTTTCTTCACAGGACCTGAGGCTTGGAGTGGGAGGCTCAGTCTGGGCTCCTCACTTCTGAAGGGGCATCCCTTAGGAAAGGACACTTTCAGACACTGGTGGCTACCTCCAACTTATCCGGGATTGTCTGGAGCCTATTATGGTGGAGACCGGCACCTCCCGGGCAACCCACGGACAGTGAATAAAGACCTGGAACCGCAACTACTGTGTCCGCCCCTTCATTGCCAGCGCTCTCGCCCTGCGCTTCGGCGCCAACGGCCACTGCTACCTCCATCATCCTTCCTGGGGGCCTAGCTTCACCTGGGCCAAGATGAACTATACTATCTGCGACATCACCCATCTCGGAGAACAGCGATCGCAGCGGCGGCTAATCCCTGGCCACATACCGTAGGTGGCGTCACGAGACAACTACTACCATTCCCCCATCCTCATCCATTTTACATACCGTGTTTTCCAGAGGATCGCGCTGCAGAGAGACTCTCTTCCGGGTCCACTAATTGAGGTTCATCAATATTCCAACCCACCCTCTGTGCTAATGTCTGTGATTGGTTGCACTATATGGAGAGAAGGTATTCACACCAGTGACTATGTAAGGGGAATATATGAAAACCAGAAACTGCTGTGTGAATACTGACAGGAAAAATGCAATAGCTATATGTAAGAATGAAAATGTGAAAAATGGAATCTGCATTACTGCCATGAACATATGAACAAAGAGAAATTTAGCTATTGAATTGATCAATGCAACAGAGCCCCAACACTACGCCAAAGTATTTCTCTACGTTGGGGTCCCTAGCTAGTGTGTGTCCTCTCATGCAGTTAAAAAACTTGTATGGGAAGCTGAGACCCCGGCTATATATGCGTATAATGTGGACAGGCAATAGGTGTGGGTGGGGCCGGGTTCACAAACGAAAGACTACAAATCAATCAAGAAATAACATCTGGAACACCATTCTGAGTCTGAACTGGGTGCAAAAACCTAAAAAATCTACGCTATATGGAGAGAAGGTATGCACACCAGTGACTATGTAAGGGGAATATATGAAAAGCAGAATCTGCTGTGTGAATACTGACATGAAAAATCCAATAGCTATATGTAAGTGTAACGCCCCGGGGCTCGGCCGGCTGCCGAGCCGCTCGGATCCGTGCTCATCGGTGGGTGGCTCGAGCTCCTCACGGACCCGGGGGTCACGTCGCTCTGAAAGGGGGGGTGTTGGCGCTACACGTAGGGACTTCGGTGGGGAGGTCCACGGCTGAAGCCGCGGTTGTTTGTAGGGGATTTGAGTTTGTGACGCCACCCATGGGTTGTGGTGAATGGATGGACACCACTGCTGCCATTGACTAGGTTCCCGGGGATGGTGTTGCGCAGCTTGGTGTTGACCCCTCCGTGGGTATAGGGGGGATAATGGTCCCGGGGGCCCGAGGGAGGTGCTGAGGCGGGGGAATGTATGATGCTGCTGGCGTGTCGGTGTGGTGCGGCGCGGTGCGCGGCCCAAAGGCACTGTTGTACTCCCTATCACAAACACGCTAGAGTCTCTGGTAAACCAAACAAGATGGTGGACGGTGCCTGCAGCCGGCTGCGCTTTTCCCCTTTTCAGGTTGGTGGTTTCTGCCTTTCTCCTGCACCTCACTTTTGTAGAAATGATGACTCCTATGCCTGAGCAACGGTAGTCCGCTCCCCAGCCTGGTGTGTGCTGGTAGAGCCCTTTTGCCCGCAGACGCTGGCCCGTCGGGTCTCGATGCCTGGGCGGTGGCTTTCTACCCCTATGGTTAGGCTGTTGTCTTCAGTCGGGTCTTAGGTGGGAAAAAGCCTAAAGTCCATTCCTCAATCAGTTGATTTGACTCAGCCCAGTTGTTTCTGGACCTCGTACTGCGTCTGAGTACCCCTCCTGGTGCTCCGGTTTCCAATCGATTCCCCGGTTCGGTACCGGCGGGCCACCCCCGTCCCTGGTCCTTACGGTTTCACCGGCTGTAATCCTAGCTCCTGCAGGTGGCCACCACCTCCTTGCCAGAGGTGACTGGGCTCCAACCCAGACACCTGGTGTTAGACTCTAGCAGACCTGGGCACAGGTCTGCACTTGAACTCAACTCCACTTCACTGTCCAAACACAACTGTTCCGCTACCACTGTGCTCCCCATGGGAACTACTCTGTTTTTCCTGCCTCAGGGCCTGTGTACTCCTCGGTGGGCGGAGCCAACCACCTGGCTCTGCCCCCTGGTGTGAACATCAAACCCAGAGGGAGGTGACAAGGTTTTGTAGGTTGGCTGCTGTCACCTTATTAGGGGGGGAGGTATTTGTGCAAGGGCCTAGCTGTGACTACCTGGCTAGTCCAGGGCATCACATAAGAATGATTGCGATTGGTTGCAGACTGCTCTACTTGTCCCTCCACCCTGTGTCCGCATCTGTGATTGGTTGGAGTCAGTTTGCTGTATAAAAGTGTAAAAATAATGTGCCGCTTCCATGCCAGCAGCCGGTGCTGCTTTGGTTCGGGCCTACCTGGCCCTGCCAGGGCGTTACAATAATTTTTAAAACATCACGTAGGCTCCCACCATATATTGATAACCAGCGCAGGTAAAACACCAGTGACAGGCTCCGGCTGCCAGCTGTGAGCTTTAACCGTGGCTGGATATCAAAGTACAGTGGGAAAAAAAAGATGTAGGGTCCCCCCAGTTTTGATATCTAGCCATGGTAAAGCAGACAGGTGGGGGCTGGTATTATCAGGATGGGAGGTGCCATAGTCACAGCCGGGTTCCACGGTATGATCTCCAGTGAACTGAGTAACATCATTGTTCACAGCTGGGCTCCCCCTCGGCTGTCATTGTTTCCAGGACCCGGAAGAGATCAGACATGCTCCCCTTCTCTTCAGACTCCAGATATACCAGTGCCGGGATTATCATGGAACCTCGTCTGGAATACCTCAGATCTTCAAGGGTGTTTTGGGAGTTAATAAAGGGGTGAAAGAGGGTGTGTATTTTATTTCAAATAAAGAATTTTTTGGGTGTTTGTGTTTTTATTTCTTTTGACTTACAGGATTAGTAATATGGGGGCCTCATATACCCCTCCCTGTTGTGAATGTTAGTTATGTTTTGGCTGCTGGGAGGCTCCCTCTGGTAGCCAGGAATGGTTTGGACTTGGACCAGGTGTGTTGTGCAGTGGGTGTTTCCTTTGCTAACTCTCTGCTTATTTAAATCCTGGTCTGATTGCAGGCTGTTGCCGGATGTCAGTTGTTCTTTGTATCTCCAGCCTGCTTAATCCTGCTCTACACCACATCTTCCCCAGATAAGTGCTTGCTCTTTATTTATTGTCTGGTTCTTTTGTTTATCTGGGTTTGTCATTTGCTGTGGTTGGTTTCAGTTTATTTGCTTGCAGGGATTTTCCCCCTCAGTGGATTGTTGAGGAACTCCCTGCAGTTCTGTGTGGAGTATAGCTCCTTTTAGGTCCATGTGTTTGTGGCTTGTTGACTTTGTTATGATTCTTGTTTTCTGTTCATTGATATGACAAGGGCACCTGGTATAGGACGGAGTTCAGATCGTGCGATCTGAGGGCCTTTTTGTACTATCAGGAAGTTGGTATTTTGCAGGGTTTTTCTCTGGCCACCATCAGTCCCTTTCCTGTCCTTTCCTATTTTAGTCAGCGGGGGCCTCACCTTTTGCTAATCCTGTCATCTACCTGTGTATTGTGTTTTTCCTATATCACCGCAGTCTTTGAATGTGGAGGGCTAGCTATTCTTGTCTATTTTCTGAGGCAGAGAGTTATTCACCTTTCCTACCTTTAGGATAGTTAGTTCTCCGGCTGGGTTCGCGGTGCACAGGATGTTAGTTCACCCCTCGGCTACTTCTAGTTGTGATGGTTAGTAAGGGGATGGAGGCCAGATTAGTTGCCAATGCTCTTGTCACCTTTTGCCAATGATTTGTGGTGGTCTTCCATGGTTCTGGATCATAACACCTCCCATTACTTATCTAGAGCTTGATTTTGGGAAAAACCACAGTGGTCATTAACCCCTTATATTACCCTGATTGCCAACGCACGAGGGCAGTCGAGATGAGCCTGGTAAAGTGCCAGAACTGTCACATCTAATGGATGCGACAATTTTGGTTGGCTTTGGGTTGCTATATTTAGACTGGGGAGGGCCCAATAAACATGGGACTCTCCAGCCTGAGAATACCAGCCCTCAGCTGTCTGCTTTATCTTTTTTCCTGAGTATTAACATTTTGGGGATTTTTTTCAAATTATTTATTTAAATAATTTTAAAAAGCTGCGTGCAGTCCCTCTTATTTTGATAAACAGCCACAATATCATGCACAGTAGGGTGCTGCAGCCATCTGCTTTATCTGCACTGGGAATCTATAAATGGGGCACCCTATGTCATTTTATTTATTTTTACACTTTACACAGGCAGACAGCCTCTGTGAGGGCAACCAATCAGAGACACTGGCAGTTTGACTGCAGCGAATCACAGATGCTGTCACAGACGGTGGGCAGGAGAAGCAGTGAATATGCAGGAAAGCTAATGAGCTGACCCGGAAGTAGTGTTATAGCCATGGCATGCATGGCTGCCATTGCTCCAGAAGTGCCCACAGCCTATAAGCTTGCTGACTGACTGCTCTGCAACCTTTCAACAAGCTTTATTTGGTGACAATCCTGAACAGGAATTGGACGTACAGTCAAAAGTTTGTGTTCGGTGTTCAGTATGGACGTCGAACTTTACAGTTTGGGTTCGCTCATCCCTAGTTATCAAGTAAGGGTACTTTCACACTTGCGTTTTTTCCCTTTAGTCGCAATCAGCCGTTTTGGAAAACTGCGGAATCCGTTAACGGATTCCGCTGTTTCCCATAGACTTGTATGGATGACGGATTGTGCCAAACGTACCTGCGTTGCTTCCGCTGGCCGACGCTGCGTTGCTTCCGCCGAGCGGAAGCAACGCTGAATGTAACGTTAATTGCTTGCGTTAAAATGACGCCGGCGGATTCCGTTACATCCGTCAACAGTTACAATGGATCCATATGGTGGAGGATTCCGTTGCAAAGTGCTTTACAACGGAATCCGCCACTGGATTCCGCTAACTTCTACTGAGCATGCCCAGAATGAAAAAAATAGGAAAAAAACGGAGCCTACGCATTCCGTTAGACAGATGCCTAACGGACGCCAAACGGATGCAACGGGTCCGTTATTTCACAGGAATCAGCTAACGGATTCCTGTGAAATAACAGACCCGTTGCATCCGTTGACAACACAAAAATAACGGATGCGTCAAAACGACGCAGCAATGGACCCAGCGGATTCAACCCAACGCAAGTGTGAAACCAGCCTAAATAGTGAGTTCCAATTTGCAATTTTTTCATACATTTCCAAGAGAATAAAGGAAAAGCAAAATCGGAGTTTTAAGAAAATATGTTCCAATATGGTTAAGATCACGGGAAATGGGAGAAGATAGAATAGACAAGGCTGCAGGGCAAACGGGCCCTTCTTAAAGTGACAGCAGCTTTAATTCTATCTACCAGGCGCATCTTCCCACAGCCATTATTACCTGAAATCGAGCAGAATGGATGCACATACACATATGGATGCTCAATGCAGAGAAATAGGCAGATTTGTACATAATTAATTGCCATATGGGCCTTTTTACTTCCACTTTGTAAATGTCTTTATCCCCCTGACATGTGCATAGTGTCATTATTCATATGAAAATGAAGAGATAATCCCATATTTGATGAATTTATAAAGACAGATTATTGTATATAAATAGAAAGCCCTTGTTATTTTTAACACATTTAGAATTTTGGGGTTTAAAAAAAAAAAAAGAACTTCTACTTAGAAATAACTGCGCTCCTGATATAAAAATCATTAGAATAAAATATCGATAAATATTTTTTGAGAAACTTTATAATATTCACTGATATACCGAGCAGGCTGGTAACACTGAATTTTTCAGCATAATCGCAGACGGATTTTCACTAATTAACTAAAAACGATGACAGAAATTTCCCCAGCTTGTTACTTAGATAAAGATCACTCAGAACTACATATTTATATAAAATATGTAGAATAATGCAAAAAATAAAGAACTAAAAATAAAAAAATAGCAAAAAGCTAAACCTGCAATTTCTCATGTGATTTCATTTTTTTTTTTTTCCCCCGATCCTAAATTTTCTTGCAGATGCTTGGCCTGTCTCCTAACTCATGCTAATTATATTCATAATTAAATGTTAAACAAGATTTGACTGAAGCCAACTGGCTTGCACAGGTGTCTTTGTGTATGAATGGCTTACTGCATATACAATAAATCTTTGTACCCCAATGGACCCGTACAAAGGAGCCACTGAAGGTGAAAGCCCGGGGTTGAGAAACAAATACATTGTACAGAACTTCGGGAGGAAAAAAAATGGATGAATAAAGAGGAAACTGAGAAGATTGGAGGAACTGTATGATTGTAACAATTTGCAGTATTGTAGCCACTGTGCTATAGATACAATGAGACAAGGTCATGTGATCAAATTAGGGAATCTGATAGTGGCAAACCATTGCTTTCCGATAAAGAGAAGCTTTCTTATGAGTAGAGATGAGCGAACCCGAGGTTTGGGGTTCGTACCAAACACAGACTTTGCAAAAAAAAACGGAGTTTGGGTTCGGGAGTTTGGGCAGCGTCCATGACTACATCAGGGTGCTACAGTGAACTGCCTCCTGTACCCCAGGGTGCAGGGCCTACCCTCCATGGTTCCAGGTTCCTATCAACAGTGTCACTGACATCCCCACTACAAATCCCAAGCACACCTCACACCAGGGCTGGACAGACACACCAGTGGGTTGGTCAAGTTGGAGCATATCCGCCCACCTAGAGGTCAGGCAGACTGGTGGGAGGGAGATAGTCAGTCAGTTTGGAGTCAGCTCTCAAAGTGAGAGGTAGTTGAGTGGTAGCCCTCAGAGAGTGAGGAGCAGGGAGTTGGAGCTCCCAGGGAGGCGACAGGTTGGGTCATAGACTGTGGTCCAGGACCACAGGCGTCGGGGACCGGTATTAGGAACACTGGACAGGGGTGTGACTGACGCAGTCTAGGAGGACTGTTGGCACCAGAAAGCCCAGCCACCTTACCGGTACCGAGCACGGCAGGGTACAGGACCCTAGATCAGGGAAGAGCTTCAAGCGCCTTGGTAATTAACCTGTGGAGGATAGTCTCTTTATGAACTTTCCCAAAGAGCTCAGAGATTGGAGGCATCAGCACAACATGGGAGATGGGGTTCTCCAAAATACACAACCCACTAAAATCCCAAGTGCCAGCCACTAAGAGCACAGCTGCCATACACATGGGTAGCGGGGCCCTGAAAGCTTGAAGCCGAGGGGCCAGAATGGTCAATCAATTTGTGCATGGAGGCAGGGCTCCGGACTTACCAAGAGACACTGGTGGGAGCGGGACCTGGACGGGCTCCACCCGTACAGACTGCGGTTCCTAGAGGCTTTGTTTTACCATCTGTGTGAGTGTCTGCTTAATCCACCTGATCCAGCACCAAGACCACCGCAGCGAGTAATCTGACCCCTGCACCCTTCTTCCCAAGGCCAAACAAGCTTACCCGTACACCAAATCCCTCACTGTCCGGGGCCTTCCCTACCTGCAGAGGGACGGACACCTGGCTGCGCCACACCATCTGCCCTGGTACTCCTATTGGCAGCGGCGGTACTCCCCTCTACCGCAACCCGCAGGTGGCGTCACGAACATTCATCCCCTGTAAATATCCTCTTACATTTGAAGTGGCCGCAAGCCCCTGGGTCCGGAGATCCTCGACCCTCGACCCACAGCAACCCAGGATCTGAGCAGTTCGACTGCTGCTGGGGCAGCATATTTGGGTTTGGGAGTTTGGATTCAGGAGTTTGGGTTCAGAGTTTGGGTTCTTTACGCATACAAACCACTCACGCGAGCAGCGCTGTGCTTAGGTACGCTCTTTGCTCAGCCCAGTGCGAGCCACTTGCAGAGTTTGAATCTGAAAGGAAGGTGTATATCCTTTATTGCTGGAGTACATCAGTGTTCATTGATCTCCAGAGGTAACAGACATTTTTATATTAAAGCCATCCTAGGACATTGTTGGAGCCACGTACCTGGCATTTAGACGTGGCTTGTGAATAGCAAAAATTGTCTGGTTCCTCCCAAACTTTGGTAGAAATATCCAAGCTTAAAAGGAACCTGTCACCAGGTTTTTCCCCTATAAGATACGGTCACAACCAGTGGTCTCTTATATACAGCATTACAGAATACTGTATATAAGAGCCCAGGCCGCACCGTATAATGTAAAAAAAACACCTCTATAAACACCTAGAGGGCGGTCAGGTCCGATGGGTGTCACTACTCTCGGGTCCGGTGCCTCCTCTATCTAGAGCAGCCGCCATCCTCCTTCCCAACCCCGTCTGGATTATGCGTTCTACATTATCCACACAAAGGCCGCCATAGCACTTCTCTTTCTGCACATGCTCATGTGCCGCCCCCGTGCCAGCCGCCGGCGCTGCTCGGATCCGGGCCTTCAGAGGCGGTGGCACGAGGGTCTCCGGACCCGGGGATCTTGCGGACACGCCAAATAAATGGGGGGCACGTAATTGTATGGGCTAGGCCGTAGAGAGTTCGTGACGCCACCCATGGTGTGTGGTGAGGTGGGACACAACCGCTGCTGTTATGGGGCACCCGGGGGAGATGTTGTGCAGCAAGTTGTTAACCCCTCCGTGGGCAGGGATGGTGGCCCCAGGACCCGATGGCTCGGTGCAGGGGATAGCGACCGCAGGGAGTGTTGGTGTACTCACGGTTAATAAACCACACAAGTCTCTGGTAAACCAAGGTGATGGTGGCCGTTGCTGCGGCCAGTTGCATTCTGGTCCCCCACCCGGCTGGTGGTCTCTATCCTTTTCCTCAGCACTATTTGTGTAAGGTGGACTTCCCTAATGTGAACTTAGAGTCCGCTCCCGGCTGGATTTGGCCTAAGGAGCCGTGCCCGCAGACGCTGGTCCGTGGGATCTATGGGCCCTGGCGGTGACCTCTTATCTCTATCGGTGGGCTGTTGTCTTCTATGAGGGACTTTGGGTGGGACAGGACCCATAATCTTGGCTTCAATCGGTTAATTAACCAGTCCGCTTGTTTCTGGTCCTGGCTTCAGGGTCCGAGTACCCCCCTTGTACTACGGTTTCCGGGTCAGTTCCCTGTGTCGGTACCCACGGGCTACAACCCTGTCCCAGTCCACCTCGGTTCTGCCGAGCCGTCTTCCCGTCTCCCACTGATGGAGACCACCATCTGCCTCCTAACCAAGGCACCAGGGCTCCTACCCTGGTACCGTTCAACTTGAACTTCACTGCTGGAGCTACCCCTAGCTCCAGCCCACACTCCTCTCCAAACTGAACTCCTAAGCTTATCTGCTTGTTTTCCCGCCCCGGGCTGTCTGGACCCCTGGGTGGGCGTGTCCCAACCGCCTGGTCACGCCCACTGGTGTGTCTATCTTTCCCTAAGGGGGGTGACTAGGTTTTCTGTTTGGCTGTGTGTTTCCTAGTGAGGCAACGGTGTAATGCGGGGGCCTATTTGTGACTACCTGGTTTTGCCAGAGCGTCACACTCACTTCTCTGCTGAGTGCCTGTGAAGGAGGATGTTGACTGCACAAGATGGAGGAGGTGCCGAACTGAGAGCAGCGACACCCATCTGACCAGACCGCCCTCTAGGTGAGTATAAGTGGTTCTTTTACATTCTACAGAAAGACCTGGGCTCTTTTTTATATATATATATATATATATATATATATATATATATATATATATATATATCTATATATATATATATATAGATATATATATACACAGTATTCTTGAACGCTGTATATAAGAGCCCTCTGGTCGCAGCTTATAGGGGAAAAACCTGGTGACAGGTTCCCTTTAAATCAGGTCCTGCCAACTTTCACTGTGTGAATTTGTTTCATGTGAATCATTATCCCTTTTTTTGCAATCAGATCTCAGTTCTAGTATTTTCTGGGTATAAATATAACTGATCCATCTTCAAAAAAATCACCTGACTACAAAAAAAACCAAAACATTAAGGAGTGTGAATATATATGAAATGGTTCTATGGTTTGAGCATTTCAGACCAGATCCATCATTTGTATTTATTTACTTGCTTATGGTAATCATTTTTTTTGTGCCAAATTCTTCAAAATTACACACGTGGTTCATGAATCTGCAAAAACACTTGTAAACCCCAAACTCAGCCAATAGAGAATTGTGATTCGTCACTGCACAGAACATGTTTCCTCCAGAGTCCAGTGGTGGCGGCTTTACACTACTGCATCCGACACTCAGCATTGTACTTGGTGATGTACGGCTGCATGCAGCTGCTTGATGACATGACTACACTCCAGGATTTGAACCAATGATGTCTCCTCTTGGTTGGACCTGTTTTTGGTCCTTCTTGTTTCACTTCTAATCAGGAGTGTGAGCTTTCTCATTTGGTATGCCCAATCACATTTTGGGAGGTGCTATATATATTCCCTATCACATCTCTCAGTGGTTGTATGGAGTTCAAGCTCATTGGTTAATGTTTCCTTATAGAGACATTGCTATTGCTATGTCCTGCAGTTTGTGATTATCTTCCTACTCTTCCTAGTTATCTCCTATATTGTTTCTTTTATATTTGGGAGGGTTCCCACATATTCTGTTATTCTTTTTGGTTTCTTGTATTCCATCATTCCTGTATGACTGTATTTGCACATTCCTAGTCCCGTGTCTCACCTATTGCCTGTGTGCATTTCATTTATGTTAATTCTTGTTTTTGTGCTACACTTGATTTATAGGTGAGGGTGCTGTTAAGGACACTCAGGGTCAGCCGTTGATGAGTGGGGGCGCCATTATGTGATCTTAGGGTGCCAACCTCCGCTGTCAGGCAGGGACAAATCAGAGCTTGTCTAGGGCAAGTACTAGCCTTTTTTTAGGACAAGTGGATTTCTGGTTTTACATCTCCCCTGGTTTGTCCATCCCCATGAGTTTTAGGGTTCACTCGTAACACTCCATGAAGCTCCCAGCAGGCGCAGTGTTTGTGCTGTTGTTGCCAGAATTGGTCTGGATTCTGCAGTTATGGGGTCAGCAGAGTGGTGGTGACTTTTCTGCCCTCTGCTCCTCAGCACTTGGCCCCCCGATTTGTAACGTTACGGGGTCTCCACTTTGTGGCTGAGTTGTTTTCCTTCCTATTCTTAATAAGATCACTCACAGGTGATGGAGGAAGGTTCAAGATTCAGGAGGAAAAAAATGTCTTGAATGGACTTGTTTCACCGGTGGCTCCTACATGATCATGATGGTATCAGTGAGCTTTATACAACCAGTCATTCTGGCATGTTAGCATATGCAAAAAGCATGGAGAGGCCGAATGTTAAACAATGGGAGCAATGGGACCGGATGTTATACACTGGGAGCAGTGGGACCGGATGTTTTAAACCGGGGGGAAATGGGACCGGATGTTATACACTGGGAGGTAATGGAATAATGGAACCGGATGTTATAT
Organism: Anomaloglossus baeobatrachus; assembly: GCF_048569485.1. NCBI lineage: Eukaryota > Metazoa > Chordata > Amphibia > Anura > Aromobatidae > Anomaloglossus > Anomaloglossus baeobatrachus. The sequence goes on from NC_134359.1 coordinate 29,253,805, forward strand.
ATAGGGAGCAATGGGACCGGATGTTATACACTAGGGGGAAATTGAGCCAGATGTAATACACTGCGAGCAATGGGACCGGATGTTATACACTGGGGAGAAATGGGCCCGGATGTTATACACTGGGAGCAATGGGACCGGATGTTATACACCAGGGGGGAAATGGGACCGGATGTTATACAGTGGGAGCAATGGGACCGGATGTTATACATCGGGGGAAATGGGGCCGGATGTTATACACTGGAAGCAATGGGGCTGGATGTTATACACTGGGGGTAATGGAGCCGCATGTTATACACTGGGGGTAATGGGGCCGGATGTTATACACTGGGGGTAATGGGGCCGGATGTTATACACTGGGGGAAATGGGACCGGATGTTATACACTGGGAGCAATGGGGCTGGATGTTATACACTGAGGGTAATGGGGACGGATGTTATACATCGGGGGAAATGGGGCCGGATGTTATACACTGGAAGCAATGGGGCTGGATGTTATACACTGAGGGTAATGGGGACGGATGTTATACACTGGGAGGTAATGGAACATCGCTATGTGTGAAGCCGCAGGAACGGCGTCCCGCCGGCAATGCGGAAGGAAGGAGGTGGGCGGGATGTTATGTCCCGCTCATCTCCGCCCCTCCACTTCTATAGGTCGGCCGCTTAGTGACATTGCGGTGACGCCGAACGCACCTCCCCCTTGAGGGAGGGATTGTTGGGCAGTCACCGCGACGTCGCCGACCAGGTATGTGCGTGTGACGCTGCCGTAGCGATAATGTTGGCTACGGCAGCTATCACCACATATCGCATGTGCGACAGGGGCGGGTGCTATCGCGCGCGACATCGCTAGCCTGATGCTAGCGATGTTGCAACGTGTAAAGCGGCCTTAGTTTCACTGATAGAGAGAATAAAAAAAATGGGTGAACCACCCCTTTTAAGCCATGTTTCCAATGCTTTTCTTCCTATGTGTATATTTTATAATTAAAAGGGTAACCTTTATTCACAAAATGAGTTAAAAACACATCAATCAAAAATGGAACCGCCCAGGTGACGGATGAAATATAAACACATGGGGGTACAACACCTATGGTGACTAATGGCACCACTATATACCACACAGAATCGTAAAAGATATATCATGTTTATATATATATGCATGTTTGTCAGTGAATGACATAGCCAAAAAGAGATACAAGTGTATCAAACATAAAAGATTCAAAAGATAATAGGAAGTAAGTAAAGAGGCTATGTAGTAAGAACTTATAAATCATGCATCATAACATCATATTACCAGGTGGAACAAGTGGTATCAGTGTAGCAACCCCCACCAACACTGACGCGCGTTTCGCAGCTCGTGTGCTTCGTCCTGGTCACCATAGGTGTTGTACCCCCATGTGTTTATATTTCATCCGTCACCTGGGCGGTTCCATTTTTGATTGATGTGTTTTTAACTCATTTTGTGAATAAAGGTTACCCTTTTAATTATTTTTGCTTGCTTTAAATTATTGGTGGTTATTTTGTCATACAAGCAAAGCCTCTTATTAGTTTTGTGGCATTGGTGTCATATGTGTATATTTTGTACACCGTGGTAAGAATCCTGAGCATCAGTGACAATAACCTGGTTTCAGAAATGTTCCTTTTTCCATTCCGGTAGATGCCATACTTGCTATCCCTTCCCCAACGCCATAATTTATAAAGACAATGTACTAACATGAAGGTGACGATGTCAATAGACCCGGGACGTATTTCCCCTTCAAATCCAAACATGTCCGAGAAATCAATTCTGATTAACACATTGTGGTTGACCATGTAGATTACAGCGGCGAATACTGATATGAAAAAAAAAAACATTAACACTTAGCGCTGGGAAATCCTAACTCTCCGCGCCAAGAACTTCATCCATATATTAATGAAAGCTCTTGACTCGCGGAACACTATTTATCAGATGAAAGTATGGAGAGGAGCTGCAGCTGGATATCCTCCGCTTTATTAAAGATAAATCAAAAATAACCTTTACACACAAAAAAAAAAAAGAAAAACATTTGTAAGAGTCAAAAGAATAAAGTATGAGAACGGCATTAAGGAAAAATGAAAGTCGCGGGATCCGGCGAGCCCCCCTAACAAGAGTGTAACCTCAATAGCCGTGCATAAGGGAGCTGGCGCCAGGAATACTAGCATGAATTCAGTAGCAGATGTCAAGGTCTGCAGGATGTGTCCAGCACGCCGAAATCTGCACATGTTCCTCCGCAGCCAAAATGAATACTTTGTGTCATAATTTACAAGCAAATCAGCGTTAATAAATCACAGTCCTGTTCAAAGTCACGTTGATTTTATTCATCTCCCTTAATATTCATGATACCGAGTTTTTTGTTTTTTTTTTTCTTTTTTTATTGTTACATCTTGCAGCTTAAATGGAAGGTCATGTATCTCCATGTATTCTCCAGGCTAACAGGCTGCTTTCCTATATAAGTGCATGTTAAACAGTCACCTTTGCAATGCATTTTGTTGGTAAAGTCTGCCTATAATTTATAAGGTTTATTACTTTTTTTTTTTTGTTTTGTTATGTTTTGTTCCCCCCCCCAGATTGGGTTGAGAGTAGTTCAGTTTCTCCACCAGCAGATGTCAGTGTTGCAGAGACATCTGTCAATGTCTTGTTGTCTTATCACAGCGCCACCTTCAGGACAGAAAGTTAATTTAGCAAAAGGCATTTTTTTTTTTTTTTTTTATAATAGTTTGGAAAGTTGTTCCATAAGACACTAATGAAGTGATTATCTTAATGTTTGTTCTTCTTATACAAAAAGTCAATGAAATCCAGATAATGGGAGACTCAAAAGCAGAAACAAGCTGAAGCCCACATCGCTGACTACATTGCTTACATAAAATAGTATAATCCAGAATTAAATTAATTAAATTATATGTAACATATAAAAAATCAATATAGACAAAAATATGACCCTATAAATATAACTACTATAATACGCCCCCTGTGTACAAGAATATAACTACTATAATACTGCCCTATGTACAAGAATATAACTACTATAATATGCCCCCTGTGTACAAGAATATAACTACTATAATACTGCCCTATGTACAAGAATATAACTACTATAATACTGACCCTATGTACAAGAATATAACTACTATAATACTGCTCCTATGTACAAGAACATAACTACTTTAATACTGCCCTATGTAAAGGAATACAACTACTATAATACTGCCCCTATGTACAAGAATATAACTACTATAATACTGCCCCCTATGTACAAGAATATAACTACTATAATACTGCCCCTATGTACAGGAATATAACTAATATAATACTTCCCCCTATGTACCAGAATATATCTACTATAATACTGCTCCTATGTACAAGAATATAACTACTATAATACTGCTCCCTATGTACAAGAATATAACTACTATAATACTGCCCCCTATGTACAGGAATATAACTACTATAATATTGCCCCTATGTACAAGAATATAACTACTATAATACTGCTCCTATGTACAAGAATATAACTACTATAATACTGCTCCTATGTACAAGAATAATACTATAATACTGCTCCTATGTACAGGAATATAACTACTATAATACTGCCCCTATGTACAAGAATATAACACTATAATACTGCCCCTATGTACAAGAATATAACTACTATAATACTGCCCCTATGTACAAGAATATAACTACTATAATACTGCCCCTATGTACACTCCATCCACTGTTATAGTCGGTGGCTTCCACTAGTGTTGAGACGATTCACTGTGAAGAATCACGAGTAGATATCATATCATTACTTTGTCACACACAGTAGCTTCTTCTAGAATTGTTTGTGTCTTATTTTCCTCCTTTTTTCTATATTTCTTTGTTGCTTTCTATCTTAAGTAAGCAGCGCGGGAGTGGAGATATTTGCGGTGGTTGGTGTGAGTTGAATGATACTGGCGGGCTGCAATTATTGTCTGTAACATTGACAAATTCTCCTCCAAATATCATCAAGTGAGTTCTGAAAATTGCTTTTATGATCTCGTCAGGATCTTTGTGCCGTATTAAAACCCGGTGAAAGCTGCAGACAGATTGTGTTCCTTTTTTTTTTTGTTCAGCGCTAACATAATATTACATTTTGTGATTATGTTCTAGGAGTGAATTGTAGAAACTGTGGTCAGTGCATTTGTTTTATGTAGTTACATTACGGCCGGGTTCTGTCGAGTGAGGTTCCGGCTTTTTTAACTTTTCTTACTGAAAAAAAGTCTATAATGTAAAAAAAAGTAATAAGGGTATAATGATAGATGGATGGATGGAAGGATAAAGGGATGGATGGAAGGATAAAGGGATGCAAGGATACATGGATGCAAGGATACATGGATGCAATGATAGAGGGAAAGATGGAAGGATACATGGATGGATGGATAGATTGATGGATGGATAGATGGATGGATAGATTGATGGAAGGATAGAGGGATGGAAGGATAGAGGGATAGATGGAAGGATAGGGGGATAAATGGAAGGATAGAGGGATAGATGGAAGGATAGAGGGATGGATGGAAGGATAGGGGGATAAATGGAAGGATAGAGGGATAGATGGAAGGATAGATGGACGGATAGAGGGATAGAAGGATAGATGGAAGCATAGCGGGATATATGGATGGATAGATAGAGGATAGATGGATATGAGATGGATGATGGATGGATAAGAGGGATGGAGGGATGTAAGGATAGAGAGATGGAAGGATGGATGGATGGAAGGAGAGAGGGATGGATGGATGGATGGATGGATGGATGGGTGGATGGGTGGATGGATAGATGGATGTAAGGAGAGAGGGATGGATGGATAGAAGGATAGATGGATGGATATGAGATAGATATGAGATAGATATGGGATATGAGATAGATGGAAGGATGGATGAATAGATAGAGGGGTGGATGTATAGAGAAATGGACGGATAGATATAGTTACTCACTTGTTCCAGCTCCAACACTGGTCCTTGCTTACTTTTGTGGTTGGCTCCCTCTGTGCTGGTCAGGACCAGATTACTATGATGTCTCGCCAAGCACCTCCAATGGGATCATCCGCCTTCTAAGGTTGGCATGGGCTCTTTTTCCTCACCACCTGAGTACTCTGGTAGTAGTGCCCTCTCCTACAATGTTTTTCACTGGAGTTCAGCCACACTTCACACTTGGTCCTACTCCAGCCAGGTGCTTTGTGTTGCTATCCTGTAACCTGCTACTATAACAAAACTCAGTCAAGCTCTTTTTGGCGTAGTCCAGTCCTCCTCTCCGCTATCAAGGAACCAGATAAACAATTATTTTCAGGTTTTATTGGCATCATCCACATCTTTGTCTCTGCTATCAAGGTAATCTACAACCAACTTGTCTTGCACACTCAATTTTGCTGCATCAAGTTGCCTGAAAACCAAATCATCTCTATCCTTGGTGTCTGCACTCACAACTCTGCTGTTCCTCTGCACTTCTGCTTCAAGGTGCCAGATTGACTACTCAAGTCTCCTATTCCTATGCTGTACGCACTTGTGGCTCTGCTGCTTCTAGTACTTCCAGCTTCAAAGCTCCACTTGCCGACCGGCATATCCAGCTCTACTGGTCATGGCTATTTTAGTAAGTCCAGATCTGTGGAATCATTGCCTCTGGTCCGTGCTTCTCACCCTGACTTATGGTTTAGCACATCCATTTCACCAGAACAGAATACTCAGACTCAGGTGTCACATTTTCATCCAGCACTAACAAGAGAGAGTAGGATGAATAGAAAGAAAGGGGATGAGAAATGAATTGTTGGTGCAAATAGATACTAGAATGATAAAGAGAAAGCCGATGACAGATAACTAAAGGATTAGATGAAATGCTACAAACATTGTAATCCAAATGACACACTAGGAAGATGGTGGTGTAACAGGTATTAGATCAATGCGAGATAGATGGGTGGATAGGTGGTGGGTTCGGTAGATGGATGGATTGACCAAGATAGATAGAGGTTGAGATTAGAATTGAGCGCGTACCTAACTATTCGTACTCGCTGTACTCATAACGAGTACGGTGTAATACTCGCGTATTAGTTCCAAATAGCATGTGCAATGCAAGTGTGACGCCCTGGCAAAACCAGGTAGTCACAGATGACTGTACCCCCACCAAGGGTACACGAATCGCCTCCTCCTTGGGAATTAACACCATATCCCACAAACTGGAACACCAGCCACAAAGCCTAGTCACCCCCCCATGACAGCCAGGACAAACCAGTGGGTTGGACCAGGCGGATGGGAACGCCCACCTAGGGGTCTTGAGGTGACAAGGGGAGGGAACAAGTTAGTGAGTCAGTCAGTCAGAGAGTTGGAGTGAGTAGAGTCTGTGGAGTGGAGCTGAAGTGCAGTGTGGTCAGGGTTGGAGCCCTTGGACCACGGCAGAACCGACTAGGTGGCAGACGGCAGTGTAGGGTCACAGGCGACCGGATCTACAGATCCAGTCGAGGGAGACCTGAAGTGGACTGGGGCAGGGTTGTAGTCCGCCGGTACCAACAACGGGAATCTGGTCCGGAGGCCGTGCACAGGCAGGGTACCTGGACCCTAGGATGAGGCAAGCTTCAGGCCTCTTGTTAATTGACCAGTGGGACAAGGTACCAGGCCTTGTTTCCCAAGAGAGAAGCCCAGAGAGAGCAAACTGGCAGCCTAACGCGGAGAATAGGTTGTCCGCCAAGAATCCACTAAAATCCCACGGGTCAGAGTTTGCGGGCACGGCTCCCTCTGTGTACAAAGCTGCAGGGGAGTGGATTTCTCCCATTCCAAGCAGGTTTAATCAACACACAGCAAGACACAAGTGCAGGAGGAAGGTTCCCTACCTTGCTAACCCGTGTGCGGGACCAGCACACCTCTCCAACGGCAACCGGCATCTGGCCTTCTTTTACAGTACAGACTCTAAGTGGATTATTCCTAATCGTGAGTACACCGGTGTCACCCGGTCCAACATGCCGACGGCGTCCCAGCACTGCTCCCCACCTACACCTGGGCCCCGGGACTACACCTCCCCTACCCGTGGAGGGGATACCACCTTGCTGCTGAACACCATCGGTCCCGGACACTGGCCCCAAGAGGCAGCGGCGGTGCCACCATCCCATCACCGCAACACACTGGTGGTGTCACAGACAAAAGACTAAGGCTAAGTTCACACTTCCGTTGTTTTGCATCAGTCACAATCCGTAGCCTTGAGGAATTACGGTATCCTGCAAAATATTTTGCAGGAATCCTGTTTTTCCCCATAGGCTTCTATTAGTGACGGATTGTGACTGATGATGCTGCGTTGCATCCGCTGCGTCGCGGTCAGTCGTTTTTTAACTGACCGCCGGGCGGGAGCAACGCAGCCTGTAACGTTTTTTGAAAAGCGCGATCCGTAGGATTTCGCTGCGCATGCGCTCTCTGGCTCCCCGCCCCCGTAACCAGGATAAACATCGGGTAACCAAGCAATGCGCTTTGGTTAGTTACCCGATATTTACAGTAGTTATGGGTGCAGGGAGCCCGCGCTAAGCTGGTATCCAAGATAAATATCGGTAACCAAGCAAAAAGTGCTTTGCTTTTAGTTACCCGATATTTAACCTGGATACAGTGTGCAAGGAGGCCGACACTTCACCACTCGGCTCCGCCCCCTCCCGCACTCCGCATGTGTACACACACGCTCACACACACACACACACACTCACTCACTTGTCCCCAGCCCTGCAGTCCCCGCGGCACTGACGTCCTCAGCTCCACGGCCCCCCTCGCGCTCCGCCCCCTCCTGCACTCCGCATGTCCACACGCATGTAGACACACACACATACACACATACACACTCACTCACCTGTCCCCAGCCATGCAGACCGCGGCACTGACGTCCTCAGCTCCGCCCCCCGAACTCCGCCCCCCGAACTCCGCCCCCAGGACTCCGCTCCCCGCACACAACGGAGTCCGACAAAGAAATTCTTTTCTTTGTCACCGTTGTCATCCGTTGTACAACGCATCAGTCACATGCGTCAAGCAACGCATGTGACTGATGCAAAACAATGGAAGTGTGAACTTAGCCTTACTCCCCTGTAAATACCCCCTTTTCACAGGACGGGCGGTTGCACGAGCCCCGGGTCCGGTCACCACTTGAGCCGCAGACACAATCCCGGATACGAGCACCCTCGAGCAGCCCCTTTGCCGCAGCGGAGGCGGCACCCGTCCGCAACACAAGTCAATGGGGAATACTCGCAAAGTAATGAGTAACCCGAATTCCGCACTATTCGCTACTCACACGAAAAATACAGAATTCGGGTTACTCATTACTTTGCGAGTTTTTCCCTATTAACTTTCATTGTACACACAATTAATAATTGAGATGGATAGATATAAGTATATACCCTATTCACGTCACATATATCCAAAAATGTAAGTAGGTCGTCTCGTCAGTAGTATAATACAAAAAACTGCAGACTTTATTGGTTTTTGTTGCAAGGTCCTTGTTCCAGATACTAAATATTTCTCAAACTTTCATGGAAAAGTTTTAGCATCTTGAGCCAAAGGCACATAGGGCAATAAAGTCCGATGTCTTTTGTGTCCCACCATTGGAATACTGCTTTTAATGTAGATGTGGCAACATTTTGTCTCCGGAAACAATGAGCCGTTCTCATTGAGTCTTTCAGCTCTTTGCCCCATGAGCCAAAACTTTGGCAAATCTATTGCCATCTTTTTGCATTAATGTTTTGCAACATTGTCTGTTTTTGGAGCTACTTATATAGTGCTGTTTGGAGGATTACACCAATATTTAGTCATAAAATGGGACAAAATTGAACCAGCACAAGGTGCCGGCCCCCGAGCATCCATCGCAGTATCCACGTTATATTCCAAAAAAGATAGGCCACTCTTCAAATTATGCAAAGCAAAAAGAGGGACGGTTTATTTGTCCATTTCGAGCAACATTTTGTCCCAACACGCACTGAATCTTTCACAAAAAAGGCCCATAATTTTATTATTTAGATAGATATTTAAAACTGGTCAAAAATAATTACGCTCATCTCCACACATCAATGCAAATTATTCTATAGAGAACAGACCCAAGGGACCAGCGATCTTTGGGGCCCATTATTGTGTCACACCGGAGGCTATCGGAGGAGCTTTTAGCACTCGGCTGGGCCTCATCAAAGTGTAAAATGCTTTATTTCAATGTCAGAATGAATCAATGCTACTTACACTGCGACCTCTATTGCTGGTCAACTAGTTTTATGAACCAAAGGAAAACATAAGGAAACCTTCTGACCTTCTTGGTCATGGGGCTATCCTATCAGTGATTGACAGCATTCTTGGCCTGTGTTCTTACAGAGATAGCTGTCAATCAATGACTAGGACCGCCCACTGGATGCCTAAGCATATCAGGAATTAAATGGGAAAAATATATTATTATACCTAATCTTTTCCCATAAACCTAAACATCAATCTGCTCAACTTTTCCTACTCTAAAACCTACTGTCTGTCACGGGTGACACACGGTCATGTGGTTTCTGGCAATAGAAGGTCACAGCGTTAGGCAGCGCAAAATGCTCCCCGATTTTTTTATTGTTCCTGCTCTTAGTTTTCATTGGTATAGGTAGCTTTCCTGTTGGATTTTCATCTATTCTCCTTCTGGACCCAGCAGGATCTCACCTTCCACCCAGCTGCTGATCGTCAGCATTTTCTTAGTCCTTATATATTCCTTTCTTCCCTGGACTGGTGTTGCTGATAGATTTCAGTTCATTCTAGCTCTGGTTGCAAGCAGGTGGCTTGCTCTCATCTGTAGTATCTTTGCTGAATGTCTGCCTGAGTCATCTGTGGATAAGCAGTTCATGCTTTTTCCTCCATTTGTCCTTCTTCTCTCTTTTTTTAATCGTTACTGTGGGTGGCGAAGAGCTCATGCCACCCTTTCCCTATTTAGTGTCCAGTACTTGGAATACCTAGGGTCAGGTATCTGGCTTGGCACATAGGTGCTAAACCTATCTAGTGTGGTGAGAGACCCCAGGATTACTTTAACATTTAGTGGGGTTGACAAAGAGCTCATCCCACCCATTCCCTATTTAGGGTTTAGCACTAGCAATACCTAGCGTTATGTATCTGGCTCGGCACATTGGTGCGGAACCTACCTGGGATGGTTATGGACCCCAGGGTTCCCTTAGCATTTAGTGGGGTTGATGAAGATCTCATCTCACCTGTTCCCTATTTAGAGTCCAGCACTAGGGAATACCTAGGGTCAGGTATTCGGCTCGGTGCATAGCTGAACCTATCTAGGGTGGTGAGGGACCTCAGGGACCAGCAGTAGGTTTGGTCAGGGGTCACCATCTCCCCCTTCCCCTTACCTTTCACCGCTTGGGTAGCGCCCCACAGGGCAGGCGTTCAGCCTGCTCATCACCGGGTCATTTTGGGTCGAGTCAGGCGTTGTCATGGGTTGGCCTTGACCGCTTCCGTTGCCTCGAGGCAAAAAGTTAAATGGTGGGGGAAGCGGGGTATTGGAAAAAGTTTGTTGTGATGTCACCTGTTGCATGCAGCCAGGAGTAGCCGCAGCTTCAGGGTTCCTCACCGGGGCAGATGTTACAGCAGCCGGGATGGTGTCGCTCCCCACAGGCGGAGTGGGCCCCGAGTGGATGATGAGGGTTGTAATGGCCATTGGCGCCTAAGCGCTGGGCGGTGGCGCCAGTAAGGACGAACCAACACAGTCTATGCAGGTTCAGGGTGTAGTTTACTGACAACTTCAGCTGCCAGCCCGGTTACATTGGTCACTGCCATGATGGGCTCAGGTCAATCCCGAATCCGCGGGAGGTCAGAACCAGTCCGGTAGTCTGTGGGTCCTTCCTCACTGCGCTTTTTAGTGCAGGTCCCTGTGGCTTAAAGCACTTAGAGTCCCTTCAATACTAGTTAGAGTACTGTTCCCTATGCCAGTAGCGTGGATACCCTTGAGTCTGACCGTGATCTAGGCCCCGGGAGTCCTATATGCCATCTGGCTCTGGAAACTTGGGTGGTCAAAGAAGCATGGAACCTCTCTGTCCGGCAGAATCTGGTGATGCAACGTGGAATTACACTACCCTAAGGTGCTGCACCCTGAACAGCGCTGGTCCCGGGGGAACTGACACAGTATCCTCGACAGAGACCATAAAATCCTATGACCCACAGGAGCTACCGGGAAAGTTGTCTGCTCACTTTTCCTCCTGCTGGAGAACTCCCTGAAACTTTAAACTGTGTGTGACTCCTAACTCCCCCTGCTGGCCGATTCTCCCCCTACCCAGGTCCTAAGCTAGTGGATTGGGGCCCCTGTTGTGATGGCATCCTGTAAAGGCCACACATTGTTGGAAACCCCTTTTATACCTGACCCTAGCCTAGTCCCCAGTGGGGAAGGGGCAACCCATGTGTGTTTGTGGTTGTGGATGATGAAACCAGTACCGACCTCCTTTGGATCCATGATCAGCCCCACACCCTAAGTGGGGTGCAGTACCCTGCGGCGACCTGATCCTTAGGGGCGCCACACTCGCTTGGTACTTCCCCATATCTAGTGTGACACCTCCGACAGACCCGACTCTATGTTCAATGTCCCCTTTTGAGTTTTGAACATATCCATCAAACCAAACTAAAGCGGACTTCACACGCAATAACGCCGCTAACGAGATGTCGTTGGGGTCACGGAATTCGTGACGCACATCCGGCCTTGTTAGGGATGTCGTTGCGTGTGAAACGCAGGAACGACTGTTAACGATCAAAATTACTTACCTAATCGTTGATCGTTGACGCGTCCTTTCTTTCCATCGGTGCTGTTGCAGGACGCAGGTTGTTCGTCGTTCCTGCGGCAGCACACATCGCTATGTGTGACACCCCAGGAACGAGGAACATCACCTTACCTGCGGCCGCCCGCAATGAGGAATGAAGGAGGTGGGCGGGATGTTACGGCCGCTCATCTCCACCCTTCCGCTTCTATTGGGCGGCCGCTTAGTGACGCCGCTGTGACGCTGAACAAACCGCCCCCCTTAGAAAGGAGGCGGTTCGCCGGCCACAGCAACGTCGCTAGGCAGGTAAGTATGTGTGACGGGGCCTAGTGATGTTGTGCGCCACAGGCAGCGATTTGCCCGTGACGCACAACCAACGGGGGTGGGTACGTTCACCACCGCTATAGTCATTTCCTCCTCACCTTAATTTCTCAACCTTGCAAACTATACATTGTTCCAGAAGCCATGACAGAAGGAGCAAAAAAATGAGAAGCGTAAAGTAGACAATCAAGCCCTCAACTCCTATGATTACTGGAAAGGAGTTGGTTGAATTGATGTTCTACTTTTATAGTTCTGGTCTAAGAATTTTTGTAGCTGTTTTTGCGGCATTTGTTTGCTTTTGTGATTGGGCGAGCACCTCGTACTTGAGGCGTTGACTCCATTACTGCTCTTTTGCCGCAGTTTAATGATGCGGTCATCATTTAGACATGTCTGTCAAACTATTAATTGGTTTAGTTCAGAAACCCAAGAAATCTATGGACCACTGAGCATAATGCATTTTATGGGTTTGTTTTTTCCAAGTATGTGACAGTGCGCCTGTGTTAGTGTTCTGTTCTGTGTGAATCCAGGCTCAGTCCTCAGGTGGATCTATGTAGTTCCTCTGCTCTCATTCTCAAAGCTGTTATTCTGGACGGGAATGGAGGCAGCTGTGTTTACAACTCAAGTCTTGGCATACATTTACCAGAATCTATTATTCATATCATTCAGTATCAGAGAGAGATCTCAGGCCACCTGTCTATCTAACAAATTCACCCTTTTGTGAGCTTTCCGTTCAGAGCAAATTATGCTCACATTGATGAATTGGGTTTTTATGAGCGATGCTAACGAACATTTTCACAGGGACACCGGCAGTGAGCGATTCTGGTCCGTCAGAAAACCATACAAAAACACAAAAAAAAATACTAAGATTGAAAAATAAAAAAAACCCTCATTTGCCATCGAGGTGTAACATTTGGCACCTCCGTGATCAGAATCGTAAACCTCCCATAAATGAGATGAAATGATTAACTTTCAACAAATTCCAAAAAATATTGTTATTTTCTCAGAAGATTATATCCCCTCCCCCCAATAGGTAAACAATCAACAAGATTAATGTCGTCTACGTTCCAAACGCCGGCTCTGTTCAATATCTAATTTCCCATAACATTTAGAATTCGAAGAGTATTTTATGGTTTTCTTGATCTTTTTTATTTTTATTTTATCAAACATTTTAAAAACTTTAAGTGTGATAATGAAAGATAAAAAACCAAGGGAAGTGCAATATTTCAGATATGTGAAATAGAATTTCAGTAGTTTGTTTACACTTTGTTTTGGAGATCTTTGCCTGTTAATATTTTTATTAGGTTTTTTTACAAAGTCATTTTGTTAACTCCATTAAAAGTTATGTGAAAAGTTTTGTTTTGCAGCGTCGCGCCTACCGTAGTGTGGCACACATGGTGTCGCGTCCTCACCGGAATCCGCTCCTGCGACTTATGCTTCGGTCTCCAGGCACCGATGTATTCTCACCATGGACTGTGCTGGTGATAGGAGAGGAGTCGATGCCAGTGGCTCTGGTGGGCACAGGCTCCGCTCATCTACTAAGCTGGGTTTCCCTGGGACCTGCAGTACCACTGGCTGACTGTAGGTGGTGTCTGTCTTCCAGCTGAAGTTACCACCATTCAGTTACAGCCAATGGGAAGACACCACACCCTTCTTATTCCCCCTCTTATCTGCTGGTCACTGCCAGAGATTATTTTGTATTCTTGCTAGTGTCTGGTTCCTGTTCTGTTCTGTCTATTGATCCCTGTGTTTTGACCTCTGCCTGCTCATTGACTACTCTCCTGCCTGCCGTTTTTGTACCTCACTGCCATCTCCAGTTCTGACCGCTGACTAATTTCCTGACTACTCTCCTGCCTGCTGTTTATGTACCTCACTGCCATCTCCTGTTTGACCTCTGCCTGATTTCCTGACTACTCTCCTGCCTGCTGTTTATGTACCTCGCTGCCATCTCCTGTTTGACCTCTGCCTGATTTCCTGACTACTCTCCTGCCTGCTGTTTATGTACCTCGCTGCCATCTCCTGTTTGACCTCTGCCTGATTTCCTGACTACGCTCCTGCCTGCCGATTTTGTCCCTTTTTTGGCCTCCTGGTTTGGACCCTGCTTGACAACCACTCTTTCCTGAATTGCAGCCTGAATCTCTTGGACCTTGTGTAATTCCAAATCCCTGTACAGGGGTTAAACGGTTTCAGGGTATTTAAGATCCTGCCGAGTTGGCTAGCCCTAGTCTGTTCGTGACAGTCATCCTGAGACTACGGTCAAGCGCAGATATTACACATGGACAAAGGCAAATTTACATATTCTTGACTGTTCTTACCCTAGGAACAAAATTCTTAGAAAACAAAAAAAAAAGTAAAAGTGGGTACTGTTGCCAATGATCCAGGTGTATAGCGGGGATGGAGGGGGTCATCATTAGTTTATGAGATGTTACTTGTTATGGGATATATTATTAGTTTATAAAGTTTCTAAAGGGTGTACCCAAGGCATTATTTGCTTCAAAGTTGCAATCAAGCAGGGAACCCTGTGTCTGGGGAAGGGGGAGATGGTGATCCCTGACCAAACCTACTTCCCTGGGGTCCATCACCACCATAGGTTCCGCACCTATGCGCCAAGCAGGATACCTGACCCTAAGTACCCCTAGTGCTGGACCCTAAATAGGGAACGGGTGGGGTGAGCTTTCGTCAACACCAGTAAACACAAAAGAAAGACACAAGGAGGACACACACGGGGAAAAAGCATAAACTACTTATCCACACATGACACAGGCAGGAGTTCAGCAACAATACTACATGAGTACAAGCCACCTGCTTGCATCCAAAGCTTGAATGAACTGAAAAATATCACCAGCACCAGTCCAGAGTAGAAGGGAGTATTTAAGCACCAAGATAATGCTGATGATTAGCAGCTGGGTGGAAGGAGGGTTCCTGCTGGGTTCAAAAGGGGGAGAGATGAAAATCCAGCAGGAAAGCTACCTTATACCAATGAATATTGACAGCAGGAACAATAAAAAGTCAGGGAGCAATTCTGTAC
This sequence comes from Anomaloglossus baeobatrachus, assembly GCF_048569485.1. Taxonomy (NCBI): domain Eukaryota; kingdom Metazoa; phylum Chordata; class Amphibia; order Anura; family Aromobatidae; genus Anomaloglossus; species Anomaloglossus baeobatrachus. Next base: position 29,268,897 of record NC_134359.1, read on the forward strand.
GGCCAAACGCTGTGACCTTCTATGGCCTGAAACCACATGACTCTGTCACTCATGACACACCCATGATAGTTTGGTTGCCAAAAAACTGACTTTGCTCAAGGAGTTGGCAACTCATGCTTCGTCACTGGTCTTACCTCTTCTTAGATCGGTGGTGGTGGAACGCCGCTGCCAAACACTCTTCTAGTTGGCAGCTATGCAATCTGACCACCATTCATCGCTCCTGTGATTCTTCCTGCTGAAAACCCCAATATCAATTATAGTGGATGAATTTCTCCTCCTTTCTGCCTTTGCACCTGGCTGCCCTCGATAGCAGCAGTCATGATGTCTTACATTGCTTGGAATTGATGGATCATCTTTTTTGACACCTTGTTTCTCACAACAACCAATAACTTCCCTACTGGATTTTGCTATTATCTTGGCCTCTTGGTTCTTAGCCTCCTTTGCCTAATTGCTCCTCCATCTCATCTTTGGGCTTTTTGCCTCTGCACTACTTTCCCAGAAAAACTTTTGGCATGACATCAATAATCCAGTCATTCTGCCTCTGTATAAACACCGGCCTAATTTCATCTTCATGAATGTCAATGCTCCAGCTCATCGAGGTTGCATCATTAGGGAACGGCTGCCAGAGACTGGGGCACCTCAAATGGAGCGGCTGCACTTTCTCCAGACCTGATAACCATAGAAAACCTATGGAATCAGCAAAGTTGCTGTGTGGAGTGTATATCGTTCAGATTTCGCATTTATAAAAGACCAGACTATATACAAGTCATGCAAAACAAGAATGCCGCGGAGACACCATCACATGTTTCTCAACGCTGGCAGGAAACTAACTAGGTCTTTCACCGGGAAGGAACAACCACGGGAAGGGCAGTCTCCAGTCAAGGAAACTGCCTATACCAAAACATGGTATCCATCCACAGACAGCTGTTTCGGGGTATTTGCCCCTCATCAGTGTGGAGTAGGAAACTAGCTAGTGGGAGCAATGCCTAGTAGAAGACTACGTAGGTAAGGATTGTTGACCTCGGGGAGATCAACATCCAACACCGCGGAGAAACCATCACGTGTTTCTCAACGCAGTGATACATCTTGAGTGATCATTGATCTGAGTAGGTTGAAATTGTTTATAACTTCGTGATCATCGCCATCCACCTAAAATGTGTCCCGGTCATACCTGGCAATAGTCAATATCTTATGTACATTTTTTTTTTCCACCAAAGAGAGTGTCAAAACTTAGCAGCAAATTATCTAAATTACAGATGAAAGTCAACTCTTTAACATCATGTAGCTTTAAGTTCAAGCTTTCTGTTCTGATTATTTTTTTTCTAATATATATTTATATAAGGACATTGAGTTAAATACAATAACCTCCTTTGAAATGCTACAAATGACTTTTACGAATATTAGTGGTTATTAAAAATGTTACACTAAGTAACAGAATTCAGAAACTCCATTCATTCATTCATTCATTTTGTAACCTGCTCCTACGTTTCTCATACTGTTCCTATGTGGAAGTCTGTGTGTCTAGGATGTATGTTTTCATTAAGTCTCATGCATCAGCACAGCTTTATTCCTGGACCGATTTCCCATTATGAAGCACATGCTGAAAGACATTAATTCCCCATTGAAAACTTTTGGGTATTTTGTTTTCTCTGTACACAGCTTATGTGAACTCTCTGTCCTCCAATTACCACCTTTTTCTGCTTTCCTCTCTTTCTATCCTATCTTATAACTTGGATCACAATTACCTCCCTCTTCACACTTTGATCTGCCGTGTATATGTAGCGCCCAGGGATATGGGGTACTCGGTCCCGAGCGGTAACGAATGGGAATGTCACTTTGGTGGCCGTTGCCCGGTTCCGTGCCCTGGGCCCCTTTTGTAATGGGGAGTATTTACGGGGGAGTTAAGAGTTTTTGTAATGTGACGCCATCTGCGGCTTGCGTTTAAGCATGGAGAACCGCCGCTGCTGAATTTGGGTACTCCCAGGGCTGGTGGTAGCAGCTGTGATGGTAGGCCCTCCGCAGGTAGGGCTGTGCCTGGGAGATGTAACGGGGGCAATAACGGAGACCACACCAGATTGTCTTTAACAGTCTCTACTCCCTGTGGACCCAGGGGTTGCTGGTTCAGGTCCCTTGGAGGACCAGTGCCAATGTAGTGACCCAGTTTGCTCTCTCTCTCTGGCATTCGCAGTTGATTGGGTCCCCATAGCGTGGAGAGTGTGGGGGCCCCAATTGTCCCTTTGGGGTACAGTCTCCTTCTCCGTACGGCGGGCAGTGCGGACCCTGTGGGGAGGTAAGTGTCCGAACCCCGATCCTAGTTTACTGCTGATGCCCCCAGATTATTTGGTTCGGTGAAGTCCGTGAAGGTGTCCTCACCGGGCAGGTATTTGCCAAACAGTGTAAAACTTGCACTTGACCTAGGGCCCTGTGCCCTGTGCATGCTCCGGTCCCAGTGGTATCCCCAGTACCAGTCCTGGCGACCTCTCTCCTGTGCCCCTGGGGTCACAGTTACACGGACCTAGCTCAGGCACGTCCGCACACCTTTCCTGTGTGCCGCGACTCACTACTCACTACCGACTGACTGACCCTTCCCACTAGGCTGGCTATACCCAGGGATTTGTTCCCATGGCAACCATCCCCTTACATGGTTAACCCTCTATGCCCAGTGTGGAGAGGAGAACTAGGATTTTGGTCGTGTTTTGGTAGTATCGGCACTAATACTCCAGGTCCCAGGGGGTAGGTCCTGCATCCCCAAGAGGATGCAGTTCCCTGTGGTGCCCTGAGGGTCTCAGGGGCGCTACATATATCCTTCAGTTTCTTCCTTCTGGCATTTCTAACACTGGAGAAAGCAGTGGGAAGCAGAGAAAGTGACACTTTCAATAACAGTTTGCTTCCTGTTCGACGTTTCCCTCTTCACTGAGCCACAATCAGGTTTGGTCGGTGTCCTGGTTCTGAACACTGTCTCTCTGTGCAGACACTTTGTGTGTTCATTGTCTTTCTGCCAACAAGTGTTTCCTATGCTATTAATCAGTCTGCCCTATCACCCAGTGGGTGTAACTACTTAAAGCTTCCCCAGGCTTCCATTTCCCGCTAGTGATATTTGTGAAGCGAACCCTGCTTGGAACTACAGCCTGTTTGTCTTCTGTTTCTCCTGGCAGATTACAACTTTTGGTTTACCTAATTTTACTCTGCATCTTCCCCTGAATTCTTAAGGACCTCCTTGGAACCCTTGATGGATGCTTAGGAAGCAAAGTTTGAAGTGGTCATCTGAGTCATCCAGTTAGGGTAGTTTTAGTTTGCATAGGGGCATTAGGGACTGCACAGCTGGGACTTCTAGTCTGTACAAGACCAGGGAGGGACAGGTGTAGTAGTTTTAAGTTAGACCTTATTTTACATTACATTTACCACGTGTGCACTTTAGTGTGCACAACACTGATCTGATACAAGCAGATTAATCAGGATAGCCAGCTATGTAAAAGAGTTACACAGACTTTACATCAGAAAAAGCCTAGGAATGTTTTAGTGAAGACTATTTACAGAGTGGGTTAATTTTAAATTTGTAAAGTAATTCAACCATAAAAAAAAAACAGTGCAAAGGTTTCCAAAGACTTTTCAGGATCAAATTCCGAATGTATCCAACCACTACTGAAAGGAGCTTAGGAGTTTACTACAAATAAGATCTGTCCTTTCTTCCCTTTTTTTCTGGTTTAATATATCCTTGTGGTACAAGAAGACTATCTTTTTGCGATATTCAGTTGAGAGTTGTTTTCGCTATATACGTCTGTGTTGCCTCCTGGGGATTTTTAGTTGCATTAAAGGGAACTGGTCAGGTGCAATATGCATCCAGAACCAGGAGCAGTTCTGGGTTTATATTGCTAATCCCTGCCTAACTGCCCCTGTATCTAGTAGCATAGATAAAGAGGTCTTTAGAAAAAGTATTTCTAAAGATCTTTTATGATATGCTAATGAGGCCAGAGACTAGTCGCAAGGGAGTTATTTCCCTTGGCTTGTCGGCCCCCCTTAGCATGTAAGCACACCTTCAGGGACGTGCTAACATGCTAATGGATGAGCAGCGTCAGAGGCATGGTCGCGCTGACCTCTGCTACCACCGCTGGTTTTCAGCTCTGTGTGCATGATCAGAAGTCCCAGACGTCCGGTCATGCGCACTATAAAACCGGGTGTACGCGTCCTAGCTTCAAACTGGTGTAGTGCGCATGACCGGAAGTCCGGGGACTTCTGATTGTGCGCACTGAGCTGAAAACCAGCAATGGCAGCAGAGGTGAGCGCGACCATGACTCTGATGCTGCACATTTATTAGCATGTTAGTACGCCCCTCTTGCCGTGCTACCTTGCTAAGGGGGCCGACTAGCCAAGGGAAGTAACACCCCTATGACTAGTCCCGGGGCTCATTAGCATATCTTAAAGGAGCTTTAGAAATACTTTTTCTAAAGATCTCTATCTATTCTAGTGTATACAGGAACGGTTAGGCAGGGATTAGCAATATGCACCCAGAGCTGCTCATGATTCTGCATATTGCACCGGACAAGTTCCCTTTAAGGTTTTGCTATCATGTTGCAATATTGTATCATATTTGTATAGATAAAAACTGGAGTCAATGGGGTGGACACATCTGTACTCCTAAACTTTCCCTAAGAGTGCCTGCAGGCGGCCAGGTTTTTATTATTTATGTCCATATCTGCAAAGGGAATATAGAGCTCTGTGTCAGAAAATAGAATTAGGAGAAAGATACAGAATAGGAAATGAATCAACACAGAAAGTCGGACCTAAAAACAACTCGTTAATGATATTCAATAAACGTAAGGCTCATTAGTGCCCAAGTTAGATGTATCCATGAGGGTATTGAGGTGATGGCAGTAAGGGACAACTCCAGGGACCTACTACAAAGCAAGAATCCAGCTATTTCTGCACTGAATTTGTCCCAGGCACCAGAATAAGTTCCAGCAATCCTTGCCGTCTCTCCCAGCGACAGCACATAATGATATCATTGTCCTCACTTTGTGAAACAGACATCTTAATGTCATATGAGACGCAGAATTGGCCTAATCCGTGATGTAGGTTGTTTTTCATGACATTTTCTGTTTGGTGTCCCAAACAATGTAAGATTTGTGGAGCTGCTTATTAGATGCCCAAAGAGCATGATGTATGCATTATTAATTAAAGAAGGTACGTTTGGCTAATTGTCATTTCTATACAGTAGCTCTGCACTAAGATACATTTTAACAATCTATAAATAATTGATATTTTTTTCTTTCATCTTCCTTAGTTTGCATAAAATTAATGACTTGGTAAATGTTACTCACTTCAAAATATTCTTCTGCGTCTGTGAAAATTAAACTAACACAGTAACCTTAGAAATGGAGGATCCTTTTTTACTTCTCTAGCTTTATTTATTTTTTTTTCTTTCTTTTGAAATGAGCGAAAAACTAGGAAATTTCCATCCAATCGACCTATATGTCTGGAATGAAAAAGTGCAGAGAGCCATAGGGCATCTAATTCTCTTCCGTGGCATGGGCCTGCAAGGCTAAAATTGTTTGAAAAGTAAGAGGTGACTTTTATATACTTTTGATGAAACTCCGTAAAAATATAGAAAACATTCCACCATGTACAGTTTTTTTTCACAAACACGGGTTCCATAGGATTCCAAAAGAATAGAATTCCATAGGATTAAAAAAAAACCAGAATTCTATAGGATTCCAAAACAATAGAATTCCATAGGATTCCAAAAGAATAAAATTCCATAGGATTCCAAAAGAATAGAATTCCATAGGATTCCAAAAAAACCTGAATTCTATAGGATTCCAAAAGAATAGAATTCCATAGAGTTCCAAAAGAATAGAATTCCATAGGATTCGAAAAGAATGGAATTCCATAGGATTCCAACATATAATTCGATAGGATTCCAAAAGAATAGAATTCCATAGGATTCCAAAAGAATAGAATTCCATAGGATTCCAACATATAATTCGATAGGATTCCAAAAGAATAGAATTCCATAGGATTCCAAAAGGATAGAATTCCATAGGATTCCAACATAGAATTTCATAGGATTCCAAAAGAATAGAATTCCATAGGATTCCAAAAGAATAGAATTCCATAGGATTCCAAAAGAATAGAATTCCATAGGATTCCAACATAGAATTCCATAGGATTCCAAAAGAATAGAATTCCATAGAGTTTCAAAAGGAATTCCTTCCATACTGTTATGCTCACCGGGCGAGGAAAGATTTTAGCAAACCCACTGGGCCACAGCACATAGAAAACCCTGAGGGGCTTGACTACAAACCACACCTGGTTTTCCCTAGAGCCTCTAATGGTGAGGGTGAGAGTCCGGGTGCCACTCGGGAAGACTGATGCTGCAATGGCTGATCCCACGGGAGCAACAATCTCTGGAAATAGATAACCGTGGCAGCAGGAGTCGAGGTTCCATCCAGAATGGAGGATGGATATGGCAGCAGCAGCTAATATGGATACTTCACATTAGTGGATATCGTGATTAGCGGCCAAGGTGGCGATTTGTAGCAGCAGGTTAGAGATAGCAGCAGTATCCTGAAACATAAACATATGTCCGCATCGGAACTAGCAAAAAGTAATAGCGGCAGCAGCACAGTGCTAGGTGACTTAAGATCTAGCAACATTAGACTCGTTGCCCAGACACCTCCCATAGGGCAGAGGTGCCTTAAGTACCTGTAACCTTACAGATGACCTGAGAGGTAGTTCCGGGTTAAGAGTATGCTGGCCTTTTAAGAAAGTGGGCTTGGCCAAGTGCGATTCCCTATAGCAGAAGCAGGAAATCTTCCATGAGAATGCAGCCTCCAGGAGACAGCAGCATGGGACAGGAATGGAGTGGCCACCGCAGGAGGGACAGATCGGTGAGCCAGCTGACGTCCCCAATGGGGGAGAGAGGCAGGACAACACAGGGACGCCAGTGTGGGCATTACACATACTTTACTTTTTACAAGACAGTCTTGTAGTGTATTGCAGTGATGTTCCTGGGCGGATGGAAAAATGTAACAATTTAACATTGATTTATCCAAAAAAAGTCTTAAGGCTGCTACTGTACAATGGCAGCGAGTATGCTTCAGTGCCTGGATGGCATTTTGTGCACTTGAGGGAAAGCGATGAGAAAGTAGACTTTATTCCCAAGAAACTTAACAATGACGATCAAGGATCAATATGTGGTAATCTTAAAGTTTTCTCTTTGCTCCTTTGTCAGCGAAGAGGATACACAAAGTACCCATGCTTTTTGTGTGACTCATCACTGGAGCCAAAAAGTTGGTGAACGAGAACATCTTTGCAGCCTGGAAGCTCGGAACGTAGTAAAAATATTGAAAAAATTCCATCACGTACAGGTCATTTTTTTCCACAAACACTGACGCTATAGGCTTTTTCTTGCACCATACTTGGATCCCTTTGCTATGAGAATTTAGCCTTTTTTTTCTCAAGAAACTCAACTACCAGGATCAAGGATAGTCAGTATTTCTAAAAGTTCTGTCTTGGCTCCTTGGACAACAAGGAGGATACACGAAGTACACATGCTTTTTGTATGAATGGAATAGGGCTCATAACTGAAGTAAAAAATCTTGGCCAATGAGAACATCTTTCCATCCTGGACCCAAGAACATACAGTAGTTGCGGAAAGTTTAGTTGATTCCACTAAAGTTCTCCTGCCACCACTCCACATGAAGCTTGGACTGATGAAGCAGTTTCTGAAAGCTCTACCAAAAGGAGACCATTTTAAGTACCTATGTACCAAGTTTGAGGAACTGAAAGCAAAGTGGTCGTGACTCGTGAGTGAGATAGGGCCCAGCATGCAGTAGTGACAGACCTAAGGCCTGGCTCGTGAGCAGAGCTGCATGATGTGGGTATCCCTAGAGTGAGCAGAAACCAAAACAGAGGATAGCAAGATCCTGAGGAGAAAGCAACAGAGCGAGAGTTGATGAAGATACAGAGTGATCCGCTGGAAGCAGGTTTTGAAACAGGACATCTAGCAGTGCGGCCTTGAGTTTACAACTCAGATTGGTAATGGGCTTGGACAGAATGTAGCATGTGAAATAAAATGAGTGATTTGGGCTGGAGTTTGATAAGTGTTAGCAAGATAGAGGGTAAGGGGTACTTCTCACATAGCGAGATTGCTGCTGAGTCACAGTTTTTGTGACGTACCAGTGACCTAATCAGCGATCTCGCTGTGTGTGACACTGAGCAGCGACCTGGCCCCTGCTGTGAAATTGCTGATCGTTACACACAGTGCTGGTTCATTTTTTGCTCGTTGCTCTCCCGCTGTGAAGCACACATCGCTGTGTTTGACAGCGAGAGAGCAACAATCTGAATGTGCAAGGAGCCGGCGTCTGGAAGCTGCGGACGCTAGTAACCAAGGTACATATCGGGTAAACAAGCAAAGCGCTTAGCTTGGTTACCCGATATTTACCTTGGTTATTAGCGTCCGCTGCTCTCAGGCTACCATGCTGGCTCCCTGCACACGTAGCCAGAGTACACATCGGGTAACTAAGCGAAGCGCTTTGCTTAGTAACTCGATGTGTACCCTGGCTATGAGTGCAGGGAGCCAGCGCTAAGCAGTGTGTGCTGGTAACCAGGGTAAATATCGGGTAACCAAGCAAAGTATTTTGCTTAGTTACCCGATATTTACCTTGGTTACCAAGCGCAGCATCGTTTCCACGAGTCGCTGGTGGCTGGTCGCTGGTGAGATCTGCCTGATTGACAACTCACCAGCGACCATGTAGCGACGCACCAGCGATCCTGACAAGGTCAGATCGCTGGTGAGATCGCTGGAGCGTCGCTTAAGTGTGACGGTACCCTAAAGCAGGCTTTACACGAGACGATAGATTGTGCGATATGTCGTTGGGGGTCACGGTTTTCGTGACGCACATCCGGCATACCGCACGACGTCGTCTCGTGTGACACCTCCTAGCGACGCAGTAACGCTCACAAATCGTGAGTCTTGTACTCATCGCTATGTTTCATAAAATTGTTTAATTAAAATGGCGGCGGTTGTTCATCGTTGACGTGGCATTACACGTTGCTCCGTGTGACACCATGGAAACGATGAACAGCAGCTTTACCTTCCTCCCGCGGCACCCGACGGCTTAATAGAAGGAAGGAGGTGGGCCTCTCCGCCCCTCCGCTTCTATTGGCCGCCTGCCGTGTGACGTCGCTGTGACACCAAACGTCCCGCCCACTCCAGGAAGTGGACGTTCGTCGCCCACAGCAAGGTAGTCCGGAAGGTAAGTATGTGTGACGGGGGGTAAACGAGTTTGTGCGCCATGGGCAACTAATTGCCCGTGACGCAAAAACGACGGGGGCGGGTACGATCAATTGTGCTATCGCACAATCTATCGTCTTGTGTAAAGCAGGCTTAAGTGTAAGCCATATTATCAAAGAAATCTCTAATAAGGAGTGTATAACGTTGAACTGTGGGTGGACAGGATACCTTTAACTGGACTATTGCACCAAGTTGGGTTATGGTGAAGGAAGCGAGACTAGAGGAGACAGAACTAAATGGAGTTGAAGTGAAGAGACTGTGTGTAGAAATGCTCTATTGAAGTGGAAACATGCTAAAGGTTATGTAGTCGATGTCTACTGTATACAGTTGTCATCAAGTGTCTGGTGAGTAAAGCATTGTTTATCATCACTTAGTGAACTGGTTAACATCTGGTCCAGGCCAGATGAAGCCATTGTTATCATGTGGCCTGCAACGGCGTATCACTTCAATAGCACAAGTCCACATACCAAGGCAGGACCCTCAACTTCATGTAGCATGCTGAGGCGTGACAGATGACTACCTCACCCATGACTACCACCCTGCACCCCATTACACATGCTCAGTGCAGTCTCTCGCTCAGCTGGCATCATGGGGGCAGAGTTGTGATTTTCCTAGAACAGAGCTTTTACTATGAGGAATGATATCACTAAAAGGGGCAGAGCTCATACCATGAAGCAGGATGTACGTCAGGATGTGCTGTATATACAGGGAGTTGAGAGGACAGAAATACTGCATAATGGGGCTCTGTATACAGGGGCTGAGAGAAGAGATTTACTGCAGGATGGGGCTGTATAAAGGGGGCTAAAAGGAAATATATACTCCAGGATGGAATTGAAAATATCTATGTACTGCAGGATATGGCTTTATATAATAGAGCTAAGAGGAGAGATACTGCAGGAGGGGGCTGAAAGGAGCAATTTATTGCAAGATGAGGGACTAATTGTGCTGTATTTGTTGCCTGCTGCTGAGAAACCAAGTATATAAAACTGCAAATGTAGCTCTGTCGATGCATACTGTTATGGTCACCGAGGGGCGGCGACTGTCCAGGGTAGACCCCCTGGACCATACACCGGACTCCCCTTAAAAGAGCAACCAGCAGCAATCCCTTATACAGGGATTGTATGGTGCTCCAAACGGAAGGCCTAAATGCACGGCAGCCAGGAACCAGAGGAGACGGTCTCTACGGACAGATAAAGTCTCAATGTCCAATGGAGGAGTCTACAGATATGGTGACACAGAGTTGGAGGCTGAGATGGCACTGTGGTGATTGTTCAGGCATAGCTGCACTCTGGGGAAGGCTCAGACTTGATGGCACTGTGGTATTGGCTCAGACATGACAGCACTCTGGTGATGGGACGGACGTGACCGCACACAGGCAATGGTGGAGAGCAGGCTCTAGGATGAGACAGAAGTTAGCAACAGAAGTCTGGTACTAGGACTAAACCGAGAAATGTACAGGGACCTGAGAACTAGCAGCACACTATAGGCAGCATAGCTCAGGCGCCTCCTGTCAGCGGAGGCAGACTTAAATACTTTTAGGGTAACAGGTGACCTCTGTAATTGCTTCCGGGTAATGGGATGCCGTCCCTTTAAGAAAGGGTGCGTGCCCATGCGCGCAGCCTAAGGGAATACACTGAAGACCTGCGTGTGGCCAGGAAGAAGGGAGAGGCTGCGGCAGACCCCGGAGGAGAAGAAAGGAGCGTGGAACCGCTGGGCAGGAAAGGAGAGCGGCGACCCCGACCAAGGCCTGGGAGTGTGCCAGGATGCTGTGCTGGGACTGTGCACAGAGCACATGGGTCCAGGCAGGGCTGCCACTAGGAATTTCAGGGCCCTTGACTGGCATAATTTTGGGGCCCCGTAGAGACTCCACCCCAGTTCCACCTCCATCCCTACTTTGCATCCACCCTGGTTTGTAAGCCAATAAATGAAGCATGAAAGGGCCCCCCTTCTGTTGGGGCCCCGGACTAGAGTCCTGTTTGTCCACCCTGGTGGTGGCCCTGGTCCAGGAGACAAATGAGGAGGAAGACGCCCCCTCTGGTGACTGGGAGCGTGCAAGGGACCTGGGCAAGAATCGAGTTCAACACATATGACAGAGGATTATCTTCTACTATATGCTTCTACAGAGGAGCAATTGCAGTTTCTCAAAACTAATCTATCAGCAGCAGATGACAAACACAATGCAGAAGAGTTGAGCTCTGCTAGAACCAGCTAAGAATGTAAAACCACAAAGGCAGCTATATCTATATAAATTGCTGAAGATAAAATCAGTCAGGCAATGTACTGTACAGGAGCAAGGAATTCACACAAGCATAAGGTGAATTATAAAATTACCTTGATTTGGCGATAACCCAGAGAAATAGGCTTAGTTAGAAACTGTAACACCTGCCTGGATCAACAGACTCAGGTGGGATGTAATGGACAGACTAGAGGGAAGCCACTCATCAAGCAGGACCCCCAGAACCCTGAAACCCTTTAACCCCTATACAGGGATTTGGAATTACACAGGGCCCTGGAGATCACTACCTATGGAAGGCTGCAGTCCGATGAGAGTACTCGTCAGGCAGGGTCAAACAAGGAATAGCAGAACAGGGACTGCATCGGCAGACAAGGACGTAATCCGAAAATGTAGCAGAGGTCAAATCCGAATCGGGCAGCGAGGTACAAAAACAGCAAGCAGGAGGGTAGTCAGGAAACACGCAGAAGTCAGCACACAGGAATCACAAAACAGAATAGGGCGGACCAGGAGCCAGGAAATCAGAACTATCTCTGACAGAGGTCAGTTAACAGGAGGGGGAATAAGAAGGGTGTGGTGTCTTCCCATTGGCTGTAGCTGAACGCTGGCAACTTCAGCTGGAAGACACACACCACCCACAGTCAGCCAGTGGTACTGCAGATCCCAAGATAACCCAGCCCAGTGGATGATCGGAGCCTGCGCCCACCGGTGCCGCCGGCACCGACTGCTCTCCTATCACCAGCACCATCCACGGCAGGAACATGGCGTCGCCTGGCAATCGGAGCAGAAGTCACTGGAGCAGACTCCGGTGGTGACGTAACAGAAACACACAGAAGAGAGGAGGAAGGGTTTGCAGCACTGAGGAGAAGCAGGTGCTGCTGGGAAATGTGTATCTAACTTTTGCTACCCAGTATTGTGCTATCTTTGCCGCATACCAAAATTCATGGAAAGATAAGGGTGGACTGAACTGTATTCATTTTTATGAGAAACAGTCTTGACATTTTTGAGACGTGTACTGTAACTTATATTACAATAGAATTCTCACTGCTCAGCCAAGAATATGGGAATTGTATGCCGCGTCATGAGACTGACCCATGGTAATTTGGTAACTTTATTGAAACTTTAATGTTAGGCTGGTTGTTACTCTGCATATCTGCTTCTATAGGGTAATGGTGGAGTTGGACTAATCATCAACTTTTGCTTGACACATTTTTCCCGTAAATGTAAAATACTGAAATATTGTGCAAAATGCCTCAAAAAACTAATTTATATACTGTAACCTTAAGAGGGGTGTCAATGAAGCTTACATATAAACAAGTTTCAAAACTTTAGAGGCTGTGGGAATTCAATCATCAAATTTTATGGTGTTTGTTTTTTTAAAAAAAAAGCACTTTGGTATAATTTGGTTTATTAAGGGGCCAATGCCTTTTCATAAAGATGTATTGTATCCCGTGTGCGCACCATAAGTAAAAAGCCATGCCACCCACATGCCTAAACTATAGTGTTGTGGTGTGAGTGGCTCTGTCGTTTTCAGCCAGGATCTGCCATTTTACCGAAAAGTGAGCAGTGAAAAAAGTTTACAAAGTTCAAATTTTCCAACTTTTTTCACTAATTTTTGAAATATTGCATCATTACATGTCTCCCTTTATGTTGACTCTGTAATACCACATCTCATTTTCCAGCGTCCTTTTCCTTACTGACAATCTATGTAATATTGTTTTAAACATAGGGTTTATGGGGTTATTACTTATTATTTTCATGATACCGGTTCTGACCATGAGTTGAGAACATATGGTGGCATTTTAAGGAGACGTTCTACGGAAATCACCATAACATGTCCTAATTCTCAAGGGTGCCAGGCTGATTAATGGCCCTTCTCTCATCACCCCTTGCTTTTGTCTGCTGACCTTCCTGACCTCTATTTGTCTATCCCGTCTAACCGTCCTATGCTAAACTCCATCCGTGCACTGTCTGACCACTATTCCTGCCTGCTGCTTTGGTACCACAATGGGATGTCTTCAGTCCCCCTACTGTACCCTCCATTGCTAACCGGGATCACTCTCCTGGTCCCTACCCCTTAAGGGTCGAGTACACATAAACCCCAATTGATCATTCTTTTTCTGTACTTTTATTGGAGCAAATATTTGGGTTTAAGAATTTTTATTTTTATACCAAAATCTTTTTTTTGTTTTTTTTTCTAACATTTTAAGGCTAATTTTTTTAACCCTCATCATTTATTTAGGCTTGTGTCACGGTCCTCTCTCTATTTTTGGGGACTAGTGAGAGATTTAGGGTTGGGAATCCCTCATTTCCATCTTGGACTCTACATTTAAACGTCATTTCATTTCTTTCAGTACATCAGGAGTTAATCTGTTTTGTTGTCCAGCAGTTCCTAGCTGAGTGTTTCAGCTGCAGCTGCTTTGTAGCCACGCCCCTTCAGGTGGTAAATAGAGGTGTCTACCCAGCAATCCTTGCTGAAGATACAAATCCATTTGTTCTCTGGCCACCTTGGTGTAAGGTCCTGTGAAGGAGTGTTCCTGAAGTCGGATTTCATCCTTTTAGTTGCTGTTTTCCTCTGTTTGTCTTAACTTTCCTTGTGTCATCTTAGTGTAGCGATGGAGCTAGCGTCTCCCACCTGTCAACACACTAGCCAGGGCATCTACTGGGTTTTCTCAGGGTCTCAGGTTCCTGTTCAGTGAGAGTTGAGGAGACTGTATAGGGCCTGGCTAGGAGAGTAGGGACAGCTAGCTACAGGTGAGGCCCACCATTGTTATTTTATTTCCAGTGTTCCCCCATACTTGTATTGTTTGTTGTATTTTTGTTGTGTGTCAGGTTCCCCATTGGTCTGAACGCATGTGCCATGCTTTTTTACCCGGCAGTGTAACAGCTTGCCTGTCAATGTTGGTGTGGGTTTCATTATCCAGATGCATTTAGCTAATTCATCATGTGAGACTATAGTGGAACCTCCGTTTACGAGTAACCCGGTCTGCAAGCATTTCACTATACGAGCAAAGCTTGCTGTAAATTTGTAACTCAGTTTACGAGCAGGCTTTGCTGTACAAGCAAATACCGCACACACTTCCGGTTCCGTACTTTAACCGCGCTCCGACCCGCTCTTGCAGTCACAAAAAAACACACAAACGCGCACAAACATGCACGCACACACACATATTATGCTCACCTTACCTTCCGTTCCAACGCCGGCCTCATGGTTCTTGTAGTTCACCCGTACAGGATGTGTATCAGGTAACCATGGCAATAATGGAGGAACTTCTGCTGTCAGCCGCTACTCAAAGGCAGTGCGCAGACCAATAAGACCAACAGATCATGTTTCCAGGATTTCCTTAGTATTCCTCTGGTGTGGGAATCATCACCTGTGCAAGATGATTCAAATATCACCCTGTCAATACTAAGGAAATCCTGAAAACATGACCTGTTGGTGGCTCCTGAGGACTGGAGTTGGGGAAACACTGCCCAAGAGTATGTAGTATGGTATGTGCACACAATGTCTTTTTCAATATATGTACAGCGGGGTAGTACAATTAATTATATTACCCCCCCTGAACATATATTTTTTGGTAGTGTTTATTAGTTAAGTAGTTAACTGAATAATAACAGATTCTGTCTGAAACCTATCTGAAAAAAGGCTAAAAAAAATTCCAAAAAGAATGAAGATATGCACAGCAATGGTGGTGTAACGTTCCAGCGTCTCACCACGATAATTGTCAGGGGTGATGCAACGTTCTCCGGCGTCCCAGCATGATAATTAATTTGTCAGGGGCGGTGCAATGTTCTGGCATCCCAATGTGATAATTAATTTGGCAAAAGTGGTGCAACGTTCTGGAATCTTAGTACAATAATTACTATATCAGGGGTGGTGCATCGTTCTCCGGCGTCCCAGGGTGATAATTAATTTGGCAAGAGTTGTACAACGTTCCAGCGTCTCAGCGCGATAATTAATGTCAGGGGTGATGCAACGTTCTCCAGCATCCCAGTGTGATAATTTGTCAGGGGTGGTGCAACGTTCCAACATCCCAGCATGATTAATTTGTCGGGTGGTGCAACGTTCTGGCATCCTAGTGTGATAATTTGTCAGGGGTTGGGCAACGTTCTGGCATCCCAGCATTGTAATTAATTTGTCAGGGGTGGGGCAATGTTTTGGTGTCCCATCGTGATAATTAATTTGTCAGGGATGATGCAACGTTCCAGCATCCCAGCATAATAATTTTTATGGGGCGGTGCAATGTTCCGGCACCCCAGCGTGATAATTTGTCAGGGGTTGGGCAACGTTCTTGCGCCCCAGCATGATAATTAATTTATCAGCGGCAGTGCAATGTTCCGGCATCCCAGCATAATAATTTTTATGGGGCGGTGCAATGTTCCGGCACCCCAGCGTGATAATTTGTCAGGGGTTGGGCAACGTTCTTGCGCCCCAGCATGATAATTAATTTATCAGCGGCAGTGCAATGTTCCGGCATCATAACATGATAATTAATTCGGCAGGAGTGTTGCAACGTTTCGGCATCCCAGCATGATCATTAATTTGTCAGGGGTGGTGCAACGTTCCGGCGTCCCAGCAATATAATTTTGTCAGGGGTGGTTCAACGTTCCGGTGTCCCAGCAATATAATTAATTTGTTAGGGGTGGTGCAACGTTCCGATGTCCTAGTGTGCTGTGCTAATTTGTCAGGGGTTGGGCAACGTTCCGGCATCCCAGCATGGTAATTCATTTGTCAGGGGTGGGGCAACGTTCTGTCATCCCAGCATAATAATTTGTCAGGGGTGGTGCAATGTTCCGGTGTCCCAGCAATATAATTAATTTGTCAGGGGTTGGGCAACGTCCCGGCATCCCAGCATGGTAATTCATTTGTCAGGGGTGGTGCAACGTTCCAGTGTCCCAGCATGATAATTTGTCAGGGGTGATGCAACATTCCGGCGTCCTAGCATGATATTAATTTTTCAGGAGTGGTGCAATGTTCTGGCATCCAAGCGTGATAATTAGTCAGGAGTGGTGCAACGTCATCTGTACAATGTGACGCACAGATGACATCCCTGGCTTACCAAGACCCACACTGGGTACACCAAAAGGTAAGAGATTCGCAGCCTCCCATCTAACCGCCAGGCACCACTGAACTGGACTCCTGCAAATCGACCTGATCCTCTCTAGATTCAGATATTCAGACATCTATAAGACATCATGTGCACATGCACTAAAGGGTATTAAAAGGGTCGACCGTGACTTTCACTATTGCTAATTCCAATAAATGGAACTAAATTACTTATTCTTTTCCTATCTCGGTTCTCATAGTAGACATGTATTTGCATATTTTCCATATTTTAAAAAATATATCATATCTAGAGAGAAGGCAAAATAGCAATGCCCCCTAGTGGTGACAGTAGTTATTTCCTATAGATTACCCAATTCTTTATACCAACTATTATGGTTATTATCCCTCATACATAGAACAGCGATTATACATGACTTGATGGGCCATTTGGTCTTCTCCATCAATATTCTCTTTCTCTATCCTCTAAGTATACGGGAGATGGCTTTATTATACCGGAGAGATAATCCAGTGTTAATAAACCTTCTATATTCCTGTGCGCGAGAGATGATAATACAATAACATCCCAAAATGTAACCACTTAGTCCCGACGTGTCACCGTCTCATGATATAGATGCCATCAGTAATACATTTATACATCCAGGAAGAACTCGGCATTGACCTTTTATTTTCATTTTAACCCCCGCTTATGTGTCACCCATGGCAAGGCCTAAACTGATTTTAATAGAGTTGATCCTATTATTCATTCAAATTGAGGTGCGGGAGCACTTAGCCAGGAAGAATTTGCATTCAGCAAATGAGGATTTGATGAGCAGAAATGATAAGATATATATTATGTAATCTGCGCTATTTTGCAAGCAAATAAACAGCTCTTGGAATTGATAAACTTAAGAATATTTTATCCTCAACTGTTTACACATAAATGATTAAAATGCATTAGCGGTTCTGCGTTACCGAAGCCGAGGGGGTTGGGTAAAGGGGGGGGGGGGAACATATTGCGGGAAAAAAAAAAAAGTGTAGTCGTGTTGCTTAAATTCGTAATTATGAAATTTACGGCTGGTTCTGTTCACTTGCTTAATATGCGGCATTCCGGAAGAGGAACATTAATACACAATGGCATGAAAAAGCCAATTTTAAGACTTTAGTTGAAATGAATGTCTTTTAATGCTCCGTGTTTGTCTTATCTGCATGCCACATTATTGTAATAAGTCCACTCAAGAATCATTTCTCTCCACATATTTTTTTTTTTTTTTACCATTCTCGCCCTTATTTGCATGCAAGTAAGTTGTCAGCTTAAATCTTTGAAATGCAAAA
The DNA here is from genome assembly GCF_048569485.1 of Anomaloglossus baeobatrachus. Taxonomy (NCBI): domain Eukaryota; kingdom Metazoa; phylum Chordata; class Amphibia; order Anura; family Aromobatidae; genus Anomaloglossus; species Anomaloglossus baeobatrachus. The sequence continues at coordinate 29,286,804 of NC_134359.1, forward strand.
TATATCTCATTTCTATATTTCATCAAGGAGCCTTTCATGTTTAATAAATTACAACTTAGATCCTCCAAGACTTTGTTTTTCATTAACTAAAAGCAAAAGGATACATTTAAAATCTTAATCACAACCTGAAAGGATATTTGCATGCTGCTGAGACTTGTAGTGAGTGACTGCCCAGGCCTGGAGTTGTGCCGCCAACCTATTTTGTGCTACAAGGTTAGAACAATGATGCGTTCTGATTAACGATAGTGCCAGAAAGTTAACTTTTCAGCCTCGTTTTCTCCCTCCATCCTCCAATACTTTGTTTTTCCCTAATTATGAAAAGGATATGTGCCGCCCCCGTGCCAGCAGCCGGGCTGCTCGGATCCGGATCCGCGGTGGCTCAAGGGGTCTCCGGACCCGGGGGTCGTGCGGCCATTCAAATGAAGGGGAGGTATTTACAGGGGATTGTGTAAAGGCTACTTTACACGCTGCGATATCGGTCCCGATATCGCTAGAGTGGGTACCCGCCCCCATCTGTTGTGCGACACGGGCAAATCGCTGCCCGTGCCGCACAACATCGCGCAAACCCGTCACACATACTTACCTGCCCGGCGACGTCGCTGTGACCGTGCGGCGTCACAGCGACGTCACTGAGCGGCCGCCCAATAGAAGCGGAGGGGCGGAGATGAGTGGCCGGAACATCCCGCCCACCTCCTTCTTTCCTCATAGCGGCTGGGAGGCAGGTAAGGAGAGCTTCCTCGTTCCTGCGGCATCACACATAGCGATGTGTGCTGCCGCAGGAGCGATGAACTACATCGTTACTGCTGCAGTAACGATAATCGAGAATGGACCCCCATGTCACCGATGAGCGATTTTGCATGTTTTTGCAACGATGCAAAATCGCTCATCGGTGTCACACGCAGCAACATCGCTAATGCGGCCGGATGTGCATCACCAATTCCGTGACCCCAACGACTCCACATTAGCGATGTCGCAGCGTGTAAAGCCCCCTTTAGAGTTCGTGACGCCACCCATGTTATGTGGTAATGTAGAGTACCACCGCTGCAGTTGGGAGTACCAGGGGGCGATAGAGCGGGGCAGCCAGTTGTTAGAACCCTCCACGGGTAGGGGGAATGGTGGTTGGGGGGTGCTGTGGGGAGCGAAGAGGGACACTTTTGTACTCACACAGTCCATATAGCTGACACCGACAACTGGATAAACCAAAGTTCTGGACACCGCTGCCGCTGAGGGGAGCTAGTTTGGGTCCCGTCCCCGATGGTGTTGCCTGGTAATCTGTGACCTTCCTCCTGGCACTTAGTTCACTTCTTGGTTGGCCCCAGTAGCATAAAACTGGTCGGATCCCGCTCCCCAGTGTGGCTAACTGTGGGAGCTTGCTCTCAGGGTTCACGCTTGGGATTTTCTGGACCGTTTTAGTGGAAAGTCCTATCCCCCCCGTTGCGCTAGTACCCTGATTTTGGAGCGGGTGGAGAGCGGATCTTAAAGGCTCCATTCTCGTCGGGTCAATTGTCAGGCTGCCTGAAGCTACTCCCTGACCTAGTGTCCACGTACCCCGTCGTGCCCTGGTCCCAGCCCGGTGATGTTACAAGGCTGCCGGCTGTCCTCCTCAACAGTTCCATGCCCCTTGTCATGATCCCCTGCGACCAGGGGTCCAGCTCCTACTAGGCCCAGACCACCATCTGCCACCTAGTTGCTTCCAAGGAACCCGGCTCCTGACCTCCTCTCTCCTTCACTCTCCAACTCACTACTCAACTACTCCTGACCTCCCCTTAACCAACCCCCCAAGTGGGCAACCATATTACACTCAGGCCATCCATTGGTGTGTCTGGTGGGTGTGGTGCAGAGTGTACCTAGGACTTTAATTGGCTGATGTAGGCAACACCATGTAGCTGGGGACCCATAACCAAGAAGGAGGTGGATATTGCACAGAAGGGCAGATTGCACAATACCCTGTGATGACCTGATAGTCTAGGGCATCACAGATACATTTAAAATCTTAATCACAACTTGAAAGGATATTTGCATGCTGCTGAGACTTGTTGTAACATCTGCCCTTGACCACAGACTAAGATGACTGTCACAGACAAACTAAGGCTACCCAACAAGTCGACAGGACATCAAGAACCCTGAAACCCTTTAACCCCTATACAGGGATTTGGAATTACACAAGGTCCAGGAGATCACTGCCTATGGAAGGCTGCAATCCAGGAAAGAATGGTCGTCAGGCAGAGTCCAAACCAGGAGGCACAAAAAGGGACAAACTCGAGAGGCAGGAGCGTAGTCAGAAAATCAGGCAGAGGTCAAGACCGAAGATGGCAGCTAGGTACATAAACAGCAGGCTGGAGGGTAGTCAGGAAACAAAAAGAAGTCAGAACACCTGAATCACTAAACAGAACAGGGCGAGACAGGAACCAGGAATACAGAACTATCTCTGGCAGTGGTCAGCAGGCAGGAGGCAGAATAAGAAGGTTGTGGTGTCTTCCAATTGGCTATAGCTGAATAATGGTATCTTCAGCTGGAAGACTCACGCCACCTACAGTCAGCCAGTGGTACTGCAGGTCTCATGGAAACCCAGCTTAGTGGATGAACGGAGCCTTCGCCCACCAGAGCCGTTGGCACCGACTTCTTTCCCACCCCCAGTACTATCCACGGCAGGAACACGACCTCGCCTGGCAATCGGACCTGAAGTCGTAGGAGCGGACTCCAGTGGGGACATGACACTTGTAGTGAGTGACTGCCCAGGCCTGGAATTGTGCCGCCAAACTATTTTCTGCTACAAGGTTAGAACAATGATGTGTTCTGATAAACAATAGGGCTGGAAAGTTAACTTTTCAGCCTTGTTTTCACCCTCCACCAGTGATACAGTAGAGTCCACACATCCACCAGCAGCTGTGTGATCATCAGGCAAGAAACAGATTATGTAATCCGTCAATGTTCGGGAATGACAGGAATTTTATAATTAACCATGGAACAAATGAAGTCAGTGAATCCTCAACCCGGACTATCCTCTCCCTTTTTTTTATCAGTTTGTGTTGTTTGGGAAGTTTTTGTGAAAGTTTTCGGATAGATGAAAGAGTGGTTTGAGTGGAACATCTGCTTCATGCATGAATGTTTCCCCTGGTCAATATGGCAATTTTTTTATCAGCGGCCTCTGGAGCACCCCACGGGGGCCTTGGAGAAAACTAGTCACCGGGCCGCTGAAGGGTCAGAGGATGTCATGGGGGGCCCTGCCCAGCGTCGTGACCCTGAGGTGTCCACAAAAAAGAGATGGATGGTGGGATGAAGTCGTTGAGGATGTTGGAAGTAGTAGTTGTCTTGTGACGCCACCTGTGGTGTGCGGCCAGGGATTAGCCGCCGCTGCGGGTGCTGTCCTCTGGGGCATATGGTGTCGCAGCCGGGATGGTTCAGCTCTCCACAGGTAGAGCTAGGCCCCAGGGAGGATGATGGAGGTGGTAGTGACCAATGGCGCCGGAGCACTGGCGCCGGCAATGAAGGGATGACTCAGTGGTTGCGGTTCAAGGTCTTTTACTCACAGTCTGGTGGTCACCCTTGGAGTGCTGGTCTCTGTCGTGATGGGCCCCAGCCCAGATAATTCATAAGCCACCGCCGGTGTTCCCACTGTATGTCCTTTCTGGTTGGGGTCCCTCCAATCCCGTGTATGACAAATGGAACTGACTGCAGGTGTTTCCTGCACTCTCAGAAGACCCTGGAATCCCCGGTAGCTGTGAAGAGCCCGAGCTGAGCTGCCTGCTCCAAGCCTTGTAGTGTCTTGTAGTGCTCCCAGAAGTGTAAGGTGATGCCTGGACCGAGGATCTGACTGTGCTCCTTACCCCAAGCTGTGCTTGAGGTTCACTCTCTAAGTGTATAGATGCTCCTTCCATTTCCCCAAGTAGTGCCTGCCCCCCAGGTGGTTGTCCAATTGACCGGGAAAGTCCCATGCCTCGTGATGGCCACCCCTCTGTCTACCATAAGCCAATCCCAGTGGGAAAGCACCTAAGTGTGTGTGGTTTGTGAATGTGAGCAACACCAGCGATTAACCTCTTCCTTACCCGGGATGAGTACTGCACCCTAAGTGAGATGCAGTACCCTATGGTGACTGAAGCCTCAGGGGCACCACACCTCCATGCAATACACTCTCCTATTTTAAAATGTTCATTCAAATTGCACTTCTCTATCATGTTTGAACAGGGGCGAACAAAGAAATCATGGGGCTCCATAGCAGGTCTTAATTGAGCCCCCCCCTGAAGTAAATAAATATTGGTTTGGGTCATATATTCACTTTTGCAGCCCTTACATAGTAATTTTCCCCCTAGATTCCCCTTTCAGTGCAACCATAAAGTATGATGCCAACAAAAGTGCCCGGAAAACACTGTATGATCCCCCCACAGTGAATTCCTCCACACGAACAGTATGATGACTCTACTGTACCCCCTCAACTACTCTGGGGACTCTAACACATAATTCCCCAACTATGACCCCCCTCACAGTCCTCCATGCAGTATAATGGCCTCCACAAAGTCCTCCACACAATATAATACTATAGTACCCCTCTCAACTACTCCAGCAACATATGGTGATCCCAACACAGTATAATTCCCCATATTCCTCTGTATATTCTAAACCACCCCATAGTCCTCCATATATTTTAGTACACTAACCATAGTCCTCCATGTAGTATTATGCGCCCCCATAGTCCTTAATATAATATAATGTGCCCCTTATTCCTCCATATAAAATAATATACCCCATAGTCCTCCTTATAGATTAATGCACCCCATAGTCCTCCTTATAGTATAATGCACCCCATAGTCCTCCATATAGTACAATGCACCCCCTATTCATATAGTATTATGGCCATTGGCCATCACTGTACTCACTTAAAAATAAATAATCACCTTTTCTCCGCTGCTCTGGTTTCCATGGTGTGTGTTTTGCAGCTCCGCACATCTTGGTCAGCATAGCGAGCGCACAGCTATGATGTCATTGCGCCCCTGTCAGAGCGTAGACACAGCGGGACAATGATGGAGGGTACAGTCAGCGGATCGCTTCCTTTTTCATCATTGCTTTCAACTGCTGGTTTTGGCATGGTGCCATCCCCACTCCCGACTCACAGGCACCAGAGCAGCTGCGTGGTCTGCCCCCATTGGTGGTATGCCACTGTGTCTGACCAAAGTCTGATCACAGTTTATAATCCTGTTCACCTTGGGCAGTTGTTACAGAATTTAGATATTTGCTTTACAGTTGCCACATGTATCAATAGAATCTGTAGACTGGACATAACAAACTGGAGGTTTGTGGACGTGCTCTGTGACCTGTATAGACGTCATTGTGAAGGGAGAAGGTGAGCTGTGACATCACCTATTGTGAATAGTGGATCTTGTGTAATCTACTGTATATAGTGATGTTATCAGTCGTTATACAAAAGGAGAAGGAAGTGAGCTGTGACATCACCTATTGTGAATGGTGGATCCTGTGATATCAGTCATTGTACTGGAGGAGGAAGTGAGCTGTGACATCACCTATTGTGAATGGTGGATCCTGTGTTATCTACTGTATATAGAGGTGTTATCAGTCATTGTACAGGAGGAGGTGGTGATTTGTGATATCATCTATTGTGAATGGTGGATCTTGTATTATTTGCTGTATATAGAGATGTTATCAGTCATTCACTGGTGTTATCAGGACGAACACTGGAGAGAAGGGGTTAATCTGCTCTGTCATAGGAATAGAAACTAAAGCTGAGTTCACACTAAGCGACAACGACGTCGCTGTTACGTCACCATTTTCGGTGACGTAACAGCGACCTTGTAAGTCGCTGTTATGATCGCTGCTTAGCTGTCAAACACAGCAGAAGCAGCGATCATAACGTCGCTGTGCTACATGTGCAGAGAGCAGGGAGCCGCACTTAGCGCTGGCTCCTTGCTCTCCTAGGTACAGTACACATCGGGTTAATTAACCCGATGTGTGCTGCAGCTACATGTCACAGTGCAGAGAGCAGGGAGCAGCGCACACTGCTTAGCGCTGGCTCCCTGCTCTCCTTGCTACAGTACACATCGGGTTAATTACCTGATGTGTACTGCAGCTACATGTGCACAGAGCAGGAGCCGGCGCTGGCAGCAAGAGCGGCGGAGGCTGTAACGAAGGTAAATATCGGGCAACCAGGGAAAGGTCTTCCCTTGGTTACCCGATGTTTACCCTGGTTACAGCTTACCGCAGCTGCCAGACGCCGGCTCCTGCTGCCTGCTCGCTTCATTTCGTCGCTCTCTCGCTGTCACACACAGCGATGTGTGTGTCACAGCGGGAGAGTGACGACCAAAAAATGAAGCTGGACATTCAGCAACGACCGTCGACCTCACAGCAGGGGCCAGGTCGTTGCTGGATGTCACACACAGCGACGGGACGTCGCTGCAACGTCACAGAAAATGGGAGGAACAGATCCAAGATAATGATTTATTGTCAACATGTTTTGGAGGAAAAAAAATTACTTCTTCAGGACAATCACAATTAAATTGACTGTCATTCTCCTGAAGAAGGAGCTATTTTTACTCCGAAACATGTACAGGAGGAGGAGTTGAGCTGTGAAATCACCTATTGTGAATGGTGGATTGTGTGCTCTCTATTGTATAGGTATTACCATTGCAATTCTGTCTGTGATGATAATGAGACAGCTGAAAAGTTGAGTTCAGCAGAACAGGAAATGTCAGCCTATTCATGATTTTATCTATTTACAGTACAGATGTAAAACAAACCAGAACATGTGTAAACTCAAGATTAATCATGTTACCCTCCTTTTACTCTGATGACAGCTTTACACCCTATTGGCATTCTCTCAAGCAGTTTCATCAGGTTGTCACCTGGAATGGCTTACTAACTGTCTCGAAGGAGTTTCCATGCATGCTGAGCACGTCACTGTGTCTAACCCATCCAAAACCATCTCAGACTGGTAAGTTGAGGTGACTGTAGAGGCTATGTCATGTGCTGAAGCCTCCATCTTCTTCTTCTTGGTCACATCACCATTACATAGCCTGGAGGTGTTTTTGCTCATTTTTCTGTTGCAACACAAATTTTCCCACTGAGGTCAAACCAGATGTGATAGCATGTAGCTGCAGAATGTGGTAGTCATTCTGGGAAAGTGTGTCGTGAATTTGAAATAAATCATCAACAATGTCAGCAGCAAAGCCACACCACCATCTTAGCTCCCCCTCCATGCTTCATGGTGGGCACCACACATGTGAAAAACATCCGCTCATCTTTTCTGCGTCTCATAAAGACATGGCGATTGGTACCAAAAATCTCTCATTTTAACTGAGACCACAGTACAGATTTCCACAGATCTAATGTACAGTCCTTGTGTTGCTTAACCTGAACAAGTCTTTTCTTCACCTTTACAGTCTTTAGTAGTGTCTCCTTTGTGTCAATTTGACCATAAATGCTTGCTTCTTGCAGTCTCCTCTTGACAGTTGATGTTGAGATATATCTGCTACTTGATTTCTGTGCATCATTTATTAGGGCTGTTTTCTGAGGTGCTGTTAATTTGCATTTGCTGAGGTTGATAACTGCTGAACTTATCCTCTGCAGCAGAGGATTTCCTCTCCTAGTTTGTTCCTCACAAGTGCCAAACTCATCATAGTAAATTATGGTTTTTATAACATGATGCTTTCAAGGTTCTTGCAATTTTCTGGATTGACTGACCTTCCTGTCTAAAAGTAATGATGCATTCTCATTTCTCTTTAGTTGAGTGGTTTTTGCTAGATTCTGGCTTTGGCCAGTTATTGAATAAAGCTCAACACTTTATGAAACTGTGTACTAACACTGCCTCTACCAAACACACCTCATGTTGGCAAACACTTTTTCTAAAGCTTGGTTATTCCACAAATGATCTCTTGATGAGGTATTATTGATTGATTCATTGGAATCCAATCCAGGTGACAGCCTGATGAATTTGCTTGGCATAATGCCTAAGGGTTGTAAAGGCGTCATTAGAGTATAAGAAATTTAAGGTGTAACGCATATCTTGGTTTCTCACACATAAGTTTCATTTCTCTTAGTTTCCGTATATGTGTCAGGTTTCCAGGTTTTCCAGTTCTCTTTTGAATGAGCTTGCCCTCGGTTAACATGGAGTTTACTGTTCTGTTGCCCTACTTCCTGTCCAGCTGCTTAAAAGGCCGCCTCTAAACCTAGTCCAGTGCCTGAGTATACTGCTTGCTGTGTGCTCCTGCTTTGCTGCTGCTAATCCTGATTGCCTTTGGATCCTCCTAAAGACTACCGACCGACCGACTCTGGACCTTACCCGGTTTCTCTAAGCTGTGCCCGGATTCCGTCTGCCATCTTCGGTCAGCACTCTGCCCGGTTCTCTCTGGTTCGTAACCACTCTGGACAATCATTCCGTACGGACACTCCTGGACTTTTACCGCTTGCCCCTTGTGTCCCGGCTGCGGCGCATTTAGGCCTTCCGGGGTGATTGCCGGACAGTCCCTGTATAGGGGTTCGCTCTGGTGGTCTCCCTGGGGGAGTCCGGTGCGTGGCCCCGGGAATTCCCTTCGCTCCGTTTCGGAAAGGTATTTTGTGTATTTGTACTGCTGTGTTTTCCGTTGTGTATCTACCGTGGTTACATATTATAAAACATCTTGTACCAGGAACTCGTCTCTGATTGTCATTGCCCTACGCTATCGAAATCCTCAGAACATATATAAGTATTACATTATACTCAGGCCATAGGAGGATTTCACTGGGGCAATGACTGAGACACGAGTAGATCAGCTCTTCTACATGATTAACTCCCTGCAGCAGGAGATGGAGGCGGTGCAGAATAAACTTAGAGATGTGGAGGCACAGCTGGGCCATGATCACCAGGTACTGGGGCCGGCTATACAGGATTTGCAAGTCAGCGTGGAGGCTCAGGAAGCCATCCCCACTACGTCCGTATTAGCTGCCGGTATGCCTAGGTTACCCCCATTCCGTTTCAATGGTGATCGTAGTCAGTTCCGTGGATTTGTTAACCAATGTATACTGTTTTTCGATGTACATTCTGATTATTACCGTTCTGATCGGTCAAAGGTGTTATGTATCATCATGTTATTAACCTCACGAGCACTGGCTTGGGCTAATCCCATGATAGAGAATCGGGACATCCGTTTGAACCACCTGGATGACTTTCTGACCGCAATGGCGCAAATGTTTGATGATCCGAATCGCCGTGCTACCGCTGAATCGGCTCTCCTTTCCTTACGTCAGGGAAAGCGTTCTGTCGTTGAATACGCCACTGAGTTCAAGAGGTTAGTGGTAGACACCGACTGGGGAAACAATGCATTATTATCCGTTTTCAGAAAAGGTTTGTCCAGTACCATCAAGGACGAGTTAGCCCGTTCCGAATCTCCAGGGGATTTTGAACTGTTTCTCCAGCACTGTGTGCGCATTGATACTCGTTTGACGGAACGTAGACAGGAAAAATGGGCAGCTGTAAACCGTGTAAACAATATTGCGTTTCCTTCCAGAGAACCCGCTCTCAGGACGCCACGGGAGGCCGAGGACGTACCTATGCAAGAGGACTCTTTGCAAAAACGAGAGACCAACGAACGTCGTGAACACCGGCTCCGTGAGCGTTTGTGTTTCTATTGCGGTCAATCGGACCATTTCTTGATCGACTGCCCGAAACGTCCAAATCGCCCAAATAAGGTATTGGCAGCCATGGCAGAGTGTGACAACACGGATGCAGAGTCCGATATCTCTGAGGCAAGTGGACACTTGGATGCGGTATTTCCCTTGACTGTAATGTCTACCTCACCGAAGGACTCAGAGGGGAAATATACCCATTGCTTACTCCCCATTCAGATCCGTTGGGAGGGACAGCTAATTCCTACCTCTGCAATGATAGACTCCGGGGCAGGGGGAAATTTCATGGACTCTTCCTTTGCCAGGAAACACGGTATCCGGACTCAGCAAAGATCCGCACCGGTTACCATGGAGACGGTAGACGGATCTCCGTTAATCTCTGGACCAGTGGATCGGGAAACAGTACCGCTCGAATGCGTGATGAAGCCAGGTCAGCAGGGGACCCTTGTTTTCATGATAATTTCTTCCCCTCATTTTCCGATTATTTTAGGTATTCCGTGGCTACGGTCTACAAATCCGGTCATCGATTGGGAGACTAAGGAAATATCCTTCCCACCGCAGAGTGGTCCGACCATTTGTCCAGCCGTTCCGGTTCCAGTAACACCAAATACGGAGGGCACTGTACAGGTACCTGTTTTACCCCCGGTTTACCGTGACTTCGCTGATATATGCGACAAAAGAAAAGCCGATCAGCTTCCCCCGCATAGACCGTATGATTGCCCCATAGACTTACTCCCAGGGGCGGAGATTCCGTTTGGTCATGTCTACCCGTTGGCGGCACCTGAGCTAGAAGCACTAAAAGAGTATATTGATGAAAGCCTAGCCAAGGGATTTATTCGTCCGTCTACCTCACCCGCAGGGGCACCCATCTTTTTCGTGAAAAAGAAGGAGGGGACTCTAAGACCCTGTATTGACTACCGGGAACTGAATAAGATAACCATCCGGAACCGGTATCCGTTACCGTTGATTCCTGAGCTATTGGAGAGGGTCCAACAGGCAAAAATATTCACCAAATTAGACCTCCGTGGGGCATATAATCTGCTTCGTATACGTCCCGGAGACGAGTGGAAGACCGCGTTCCGATGTCGGTACGGACATTTTGAGTACCTAGTGATGCCTTTTGGACTTTGTAACGCTCCCGCGGCATTTCAACATCTAGTTAACGATATTTTTAGGGATATCATGGACCAATTCATGGTGATCTATCTGGACGATATCCTAATCTTTTCTGATTCTCTACAGGACCACCAGGAGCACGTCAAGACCGTACTTACCCGTCTGAGGGAAAACCGCCTATACATTAAACTGGAGAAATGCGAGTTCCACTGCTCACAAATACAATTCTTAGGTTATGTCATCTCTCCTCAGGGACTGAACATGGAATCTAGCAAGATACAAGCCATTCTAGACTGGCCGGAACCGGGAAACATCAAAGAGGTACAACGCTTTGTCGGTTTTGCCAACTTTTACCGACGCTTTATCCGTAACTTTTCAGAGATTGTTCGTCCCATCACTCTGTTGACCAAAAAAGGACAGAAGTTTGTATGGTCCGCCCAGGCCCAGGAAGCATTCCATCGTCTCAAGGTATGTTTTACCTCAGCGCCAATATTAGTACATCCGAATCCCGCACTTCCCTTTATCGTGGAGGTCGACGCTTCCGACTATGCATTAGGGGCCATTCTTTCTCAAAGGACCGGGGACAAGAGTCTCTTGCATCCGTGTGCCTTCTTTTCCCGCCGGTTGTCCCCTGCAGAAAGGAACTATGACATTGCGGACAAGGAATTATTGGCGATTATTTCCGCTTTCAAGGAATGGAGACACCACTTACAGGGAGCCGCGCAGCAAGTGATAGTACTCACAGATCATCGTAATCTGGAATTTCTTAAGTCTGCCAGGTGCCTGTCTCCACGGCAAGCCCGTTGGAGCCTATTTCTTAATCAATTCAATTTTATCGTTACATACCGTCCAGGTTCACGTAATGGGAAAGCCGATGCCTTATCCCGAATCCACGCCGTGGACTCCGTACCTGGAACCCCGTCTCAGACCGTGTTATCGGATGCCAATTTCGTTGGAGTAATCCAGGACCAGGACTTGTGGAAGGACATCAAGCTGGCCTATGATGGTGACGTATTTCTTGCTGCCCCCCCGAATGATGTAACACTTGTTCTTCGGAATGGTGTGTGGTTGAGAGAGCGACGCATTTATGTCCCGGAGGCCGTAAGACTTCGGGTTCTCAAGTTGGTCCATGACTCCGTGTTGGCTGGTCATAGGGGGGTACAGAAGACGCAGGACTTTCTGAGCCGTTTTTTCTAGTGGCCTACCTGTTTAAAGGATGTGAAGGACTATGTCCACTCATGTGTGGTTTGTGCCCGGTGCAAGGTCCCTCGTGTGGCTCCTACGGGACTCCTCCAACCGTTACCCGTGCCATCTCGCCCTTGGGGGTCTATCTCCATGGATTTTATTGTGGAGTTGCCAGTCTCAGGCGGGCACAATACCATTTTAGTGGTGGTGGATCGATTGACTAAAGCTGCTCACTTCATTCCGTGTACCGGTCTTCCCTCAGCCGCAGAGACAGTGGATTTGGTTATCCAGAACGTATTCCGATTGCATGGGGTACCAGACGAGATCATCTCTGACCGGGGCGTGCAGTTCACGTCTAGATTCTGGATGGGGTTTTGTACGGCACTCCAGATTGATGTCTGTTTGTCTTCTGCATACCATTCTCAGACAAATGGGCAAACCGAACGGACGAATCAAACCCTGGAACAATACCTTCGATGTTATGTCAGCCATCTCCAAGACGATTGGTTGAAGATGCTTCCGTTGGCGGAGTTCTCATATAACAACACTCAGAGCAGCTCCACTAAGGTAACGCCCTTTTTCGCTAACCTGGGTTACCATCCGACTGTTTTGCCTAGGTCACCGGTTGCGGTTTCGGTGCCAGCGGTGGAGGACAGATTGACAGAACTACGACAAAATCTGGAGGTTCTAAAGGACACTGTGGCTATGGCCCAGGAGCGTTACAAGAGGTCGGCAGACACTCACCGGAAACCGGCACCCATGTACAAGGTAGGGGACTCTGTATGGTTATCCACCAAAAACCCGAGATTGGATGTTCCTTCGCGGAAGCTGGGTCAAAAATTCATCGGTCCGTTCAAGATCACCGGGATCGTGAGCCCTGTGGCCTGTCGGCTACGGTTACCGCACCATCTAAAGGTACACCCGGTCTTTCATGTGTCTCTCCTCAAACCCGTTTCCCCTAATACGTTTCATGGTCGTGTTGTGCCCCCTCCTCCGCCTGTGATGGTCGACGGCGAGGAGCAGTTCGTGGTTGAGGACATTATTGACTCCCGGCTCCATCGTCGTCGGCTCCAGTATCTGGTACGTTGGCAGGGGTACGCCCCCGAGGACGATTCCTGGGAACCGGTGGGTAACATTCGGGCACCCCGGAAGATTGCCCAGTTTCATCGACGTTTCCCGGACAAGCCTGGCCCTGATCCGTCCTGAGGCCGTCTCTGGGGGGGGGGAGTAATGTCAGGTTTCCAGGTTTTCCAGTTCTCTTTTGAATGAGCTTGCCCTCGGTTAACATGGAGTTTACTGTTCTGTTGCCCTACTTCCTGTCCAGCTGCTTAAAAGGCCACCTCTAAGCCTAGTCCAGTGCCTGAGTATACTGCTTGCTGTGTGCTCCTGCTTTGCTGCTGCTAATCCTGATTGCCTTTGGATCCTCCTAAAGACTACCGACCGACCGACTCTGGACCTTACCCGGTTTCTCTAAGCTGTGCCCGGATTCCGTCTGCCATCTTCGGTCAGCACTCTGCCCGGTTCTCTCTGGTTCGTAACCACTCTGGACAATCATTCCGTACGGACACTCCTGGACTTTTACCGCTTGCCCCTTGTGTCCCGGCTGCGGCGCATTTAGGCCTTCCGGGGTGATTGCCGGACAGTCCCTGTATAGGGGTTCGCTCTGGTGGTCTCCCTGGTGGAGTCCGGTGCGTGGCCCCGGGAATTCCCTTCGCTCCGTTTCGGAAAGGTATTTTGTGTATTTGTACTGCTGTGTTTTCCGTTGTGTATCTACCGTGGTTACATATTATAAAACATCTTGTACCAGGAACTCGTCTCTGATTGTCATTGCCCTACGCTATCGAAATCCTCAGAACATATATAAGTATTACAATATGTTTCTTTATGGTTTTGCTGCCTTCAGTCTGAATCAATACTGTGCACATTTCAAGAAAATTCAGTAAAACCATTACATGACCAGGGTGTCCAAAAGTTTGACCAGTATAGTAAATTGGAACATAATTTTAAAAATATTTTCAACATAAACGCATAATTTACACCACAAGTCATTCTTCACAAACATATTTTTTTCAAGATTTGTTTCAACTGGCGTATTATTTACGATTTTTGGCCCGGCGAAACAGACCACTAATTACCTGATGATCAAACAAAATGCTCGTTCAGCGGTTGAAATCGTTTTTAAGGTTGCATAAAATCATCACTTTCGGCAGCACATTGTCTCTGTATAAAGGACATGTGCTGCCAAGACCAACAGTATTCTATGTGCACAGAACGGTTGCGAAAAATGGGCTATTAAATGACTACCAATTGGCTTTTATGTAGCTGATCCACGGTAGTTTAGTGTCCGCGATTGACCAGTGTTAACAGGATCATTTTCTCTCCATTCGAGAAAAACTGTCCACTCCTGAGCTGTCAATCAAGCTAAGGGGCCCTATGCTATCCCTAATCCCTAGTATACTCCTGATGGTTGAGAGGCCGGAGTCTCCTTCCTGGCCTTGATACTCACCAGTCCTGATCTGATTTTCCTTCCCCCTTCCCCCAGGGAGAAACAGGACAGGAGTGTGATGAAACCCACAGATAAAGACAGACAAGGGAAAACCAAAACTCTGTCACACAGCACACACAAAGGTAAAGACAATAAGATTCAGGAGGAAGGAAGCCACAAAACAACAGAGGTAAACACCTCAACTACTCAAAGCAAAGATGGTCACTTTCACCAGTTTGTCTGGGACACCACACCTCACACACCAACATAGAATAAACTATAGCTGGCATGGGTAGAAGGTTTCAACCAGCATAAATAGGAAAGGAGCAGATGTGACAGGCCTCCTCATAATGTGACCAAAGGATCAAGTAGACCAGCAAAGATTAAAGGCCACTTTACACACACAGATAAATCTTTGGCAGATCTGTGGTTGCAGTGAAATCATGGACATATTGTTCCATTTGTACACAGCCACAAATCTGGTACTGATTGTCCACAATTTCACTGCAACCACAGATCTGCCGCAGATTTATCTGTGTGTGTAAAGTGGCCTTAACTCTTGCTAGCCTGCCTATAAATCAGCATACTGCTTTTTGATGTCCGAGTCTACCTGTGTTGGTTCCAGACACCAGAGAAACCATTGGGCAGAAAGTCAGAATCTGCAATCTGACTAGGAGCCCAATGCCACCATGTCACTCAGCGAAGTTAGTGTAAAACTCCAAGTGACAAAGGCAGGCTCACTAATTGTAGATGCAAAATTAAGAATAAGCCGATAAGAATAGGGGATGTCACTCAGGATGGATCCACCAATAGGCAAAGTCACAGCTCACCTCCTCCCTTCAGAATGACCTTTGCACACATTCATTAGATGCTTCAAAACAAAATATAGGGACAGAGTCTGTTCACTGTGGATAATATGCATGTGTTGTTTCCTGAAACAACAGGAAGGTAAAGTCTAAAAAAATCCACAGTGGCCAGAGTGAAAATTGCAATATTTATATTTTTACATTTTAATGAAGATTGTGATATATGAAAATTATTATTATTATTATTATTAATTAATTAAAAAAATTCTGAGTTTCCCAATACATAATTTTTTATTATTGATTCCCTTTAAGACCAAGTTCTTTCTACTGCTTTGCAGCTCAATATTACCATTGAGTTGTACAGAATACATAATACGGCACTATACGTAGTCCATGGGTCCATATTGCAATTTTTTCTTTAACATTTCTAAAGAGTGATAATTCCACAATTTGGACTTATGTGGCGCACCAAACCATGCCACGTAGAGTATCACGGACAGCATCCATAAAGCCTGTGTTTGCATGTGAGCTATACCCATTGGCCATAACTTATGATGGTATTGTTTACTAATTACAGTTGTCTGTTGAATTTAAAGATATTAAATTAACCATTAATATTACGTTCTTTATGTCCTATCACATTTTAATGTAACAGTGCTACTTATGTCATTTATAATCCTGGTCATTAAAGTCATGAAGAGTACTCTACAACTGCAGTAAAGACCGACACACCAGCGGAGAAAACTCCAGAACTGCAGTAAAGTGTTGTGAATTTCGTCTCTGTGGGTGCTGTTTTGAAGCTCCCTTTGGTGGTCAGGAATGGTAATGGAGCTGAATTTGAGCCTGTGACTCAGACAGGTGTCAGCGTTAATTGGGAATTAGGGAAGTCCTATTGCAGACAAGTCTGGTCTATATAGGAGAGCAATTTTTGCCTTGCTGGCGCCGGTTATAATTGTATTTTCTTCAGTCTCTGTTCCTGGCTTGGATTTCTGTCCGTCCCTGTTTTCCTGAGCAAGACTTTTACGGATAAGTTCCCAGTTTTTATCTTGCTTCCTGGTTTACACCTTAGTGTGGTTGTTTTCCTTGTTTTGTTTTGCATCTGTTTTCTTGCAGGTGAAGTTTGGTTTCTTTTGTGTTGTGAGCATGGGGCTTCCCCCTGTGCTAGCTCTCCTGCAGGAAAAGGGATTTTCTCCCTGTCTAACATATTTGCTTTTCTGTATTTTTGTGCTTTTTTTGGTATTTTGTTCTCCCATTATTTACAGGAGTACCTGATATAGTGGGGGTGAGGTTGTTTGACCTCCAGGGCCATTTTTTACTATCAAGAGTTTGGTATTTTTCTATAGGGATTTTGCACTGACCACAATCCCTTTCTTTTTCTTTGTATCAAGCTAGTTGGGCCTCACCTTTGCTAAATCTATTTTTCCTATCTGTGTATTCTGTTTTCCTACATCACTGTAATCTTTATATGTGGGGGGCTATCTACTCCTTTGGAGACTACTCTGAGGCAAGGTAGATTTCTTCATTTCTTTCTGGGAGGCGTAGCTAGTTTCTCAGGCTGTGACGAGGCGTCTAGGTTTTTAGGAACGCTCCACGGCTACTTCTAGTGTGGTCTGATAGGGGATTGCGGTCAGCCTAGGTTCCAACTACTCCTGTTTGCTTGGTGTTTTTTCATCAATGGGATATTTTTGTAATCTTCCACGGTTACCGGATCATAACAGTAAAGACTAACACACCGGCGAAGAAAACTTTAGAACAGCAGTAACGACCGACACACCAGCGGAGGGAACTCTAGAACTGCAGTAAAGACTGATACCAGTGGCGAAAACTCTAGACCTGCAGTAAATACCGACACACCAGCAGAGAGAACTCTAGCACTGCAGTAAAGACTGAGACCCCAGCGGAGAGAGCTCTAGAACTGCATTAAAGACTGACATCAGCGGAGAGAACTCTAGAACTGCAGTAAAAAATGACACACCAGCAGAGAGAACTCTAGCACTGAAGTAAGGACAGAAACACCAGCGGAGAGAACTCTAGAACTGAAGGACAGACACACCAGCAGAGAGAATTCTAGAACTGCAGGAAAGACTGACACACCAGAAGAGAGAACTCTAGAGCTGCAGCAAAGACTGATACCAGCGGAGAGAACTCTAGAATTGCAGTAAAGACTGATACCAGCAGAGATAACTCTAGAATTGCAGTAAAAACTGACACCAGCGGAGAGACCTCTAGAATTGCAGTAAAGGCCAACACACCAGCGGAGAGAACTCTAGAACTGCAGTAAAGACTGACACACCAGCAGAGAGAACTCTAGCACTGAAGTAAGGGCAGACACACCATCAGAGAGAACTCTAGAGCTGCATTAAAGACTGATACCAGCGGAGAGAACTCTAGAACTGCAGTAAAGACTGACACACCAGCGGAGAGAGCTCTAGAACTGCAGTAAAGACTGACACACCAGCGGAGAGAGCTCTAGAACTGCAGTAAAGACTGACACACCAGCGGAGAGAACTCTAGAACTGCAGTAAAGACCGACACACCAGCGGAGAGAACTCTAGAACTGCAGTAAAGACCGACACACCAGCGGAGACCTATTAAACTAAAGGTCTGCACAACAATGCAGATTTATATCTGTGGAAACCTGAGTGACAATTCCCTCAGGCCTTCTAATAGTGGCCGTTAATGGTTGTCATCCAGCATCTGCCATCTATGTAGGAGACTAAAATTGCTTCTAAGTGGCATAATAAATTTGTAGTTAAAAAAAAAATTTTTTTTTTGTTTATGGTTTATTTGTTTCATTGTTTTTATTTGCTTATTTTTATACCTAGAGGGTTATTATTGTTTTGGGACAAAAATTCCACTTTTCGCCTCCCCCCTTCAATGCCTGCTATGCATTTACAAATCATTAGTGTTAATGGCCGGTTGGCAGATCTAATTGACCGGATTAATTGTAACCTTTTTTTTTTTATCCCTTGTTTTGGTCATCTTAGCATTTAGTCATTTTTTTTTTGTTTTTGTTTTTTTTTTTTTGGTGGAGAGCTATCAGAAAGCAGACGGGATTGGGGTGAGGGGCGTGTATAAAAAAATAAAAAAAAAAAAAGAAATGAATCATTGTATTCTGAGGAACAGTAATCCTTGTTGAGGATTTTGGCTGATTGATATAAATAACATCGTCCCCACCATCTGTCCGAAGAGGGACCTTTCCAGTTAGTGTTAAGCTACAACGGCAGAATAATTAATGAATGGTGTCCTTTGTGCTAGTAATAAAGACAAGACGAATTATGTTATAATCCAACGGCTGCTCATTTGTCACAGCCAAATAAAATGTCAAATAAAAAGTGAGGGGGCTACTGTGTTTGTTTAATAGACTACAAGCTACCTGTTTCCACCGCCGGCAGCATCCAGGATAATTGCTGGGAATAGAACACTCTTTACACCATCCATACTTGCAGTCTTGAGCGTCTGGCAGCTTTATCAGGAAGGGTGGGTGCCAATGAATGGCTTATCTGGTGCCCCCCATCACTAATATCACTCAATATAAGCTGCTTTGCATGGATAGATATTAGATAGATGCATAGAATATAGATAACTTTTATACTATTTTATGTCTTGGCGTTGTGTCGTATTGATATTCCATAATTCTGCATTGTGACGATGGTGTTATCTCCATATGACTCACAGTCCGAAATTGCAAAATGGACATTTATGAATATTCCTTATGGATTCTGCCCTTTTAGACAATATCTGTCATTTTTCCCTACAAGCTGGTGGCTTATTGGTCTCCCCATATGTCCACATGAGAATTTGATTGGTTGAGATTCAGATTTTAGACTCATTCACAGGTGGACACAACCCTCAGACTCATTCACAGGTGGACACACCCCTCAGACTCATTCACAGGTGGACACACCCCTCAGACTCATTCACAGGTGGACACACCCCTCAGACTCATTCATAGGTGGAAACACCCCTCACTCATTCACAGGTGAACACGCCCCTCACTCATTCACAGGTGAACACGCCCCTCACTCATTCACAGGTGGACACACCCCTCAGACTCATTCACAGGTGGACACACCCCTCAGACTCATTCACAGGTGGACACACCCCTCAGACTCATTCATAGGTGGAAACACCCCTCACTCATTCACAGGTGAACACGCCCCTCACTCATTCACAGGTGGACACACCCCTCACTCATTTACAGGTGGACACACCCATCAGATTTATTCGCAGGTGGACACACCCCTCAGATTTATTCACAGGTGGACACACCCCTCAGATTTATTTGCAGGTGGACACACCCCTCAGATTTATTTGCAGGTGGACACACCCCTCAGATTTATTCACAGGTGGACACACCCCTCAGATTTATTTGCAGGTGGACACACCCCTCAGATTTATTTGCAGGTGGACACACCCCTCAGATTTATTCACAGGTGGACACACCCCTCAGATTTATTTGCAGGTGGACACACCCCTCAGATTTATTCGCAGGTGGATACACCTCTCAGGCTCATTCACAGGTGGACACACCCCTTAGGCTCTTTCATAGGTGGGCACACCCCTCAAACTCATTCACAGGTGGCCACACCCCTCAATCATTCACAGGTGGACACACCCCTCAGGCTCATTCACAGGTGGCCACACCCCTCAATCATTCACAGGTGGACACACCCCTCAGGCTCATTCACAGGTGGCCACACCCCTCAATCATTCACAGGTGGACACACCCCTCAGGCTCATTCACAGGTGGACACACCCCTCACTCATTCACAGGTGAACATACCCCTCAGGCTCGTTCACAGGTGGACACACCCCTTAGGCTCGTGCACAGGTGGACACACCCCTTAGGCTCATTCACAGGTGGATACACCCCTAACTCATTCATAGGTGGACACACCCCTGAGGCTCGTTCACAGGTGGACACACCCCTTAGGCTCGTTCACAGGTGGACACACCCCTTAGGCTCATTCACAGGTGGACACACCCCTTAGGCTCGTTCACAGGTGGGCACACACCTCACTCATTCACAGGTGGACACACCCCTTAGGCTCGTTCACAGGTGGACACACCCCTTAGGCTCGTGCACAGGTGGACACACCCCTTAGGCTCATCCACAGGTGGATACACCCCTAACTCATTCATAGGTGGACACACCCCTTAGGCTCATTCACAGGTGGACACACCCCTCACTCATTCACAGGTGGACACACCCCTCACTCATTCACAGGTGGACACACCCCTCAGGCTCATTCACAGGTGGACACACCCCTTAGGCTCGTTCACAGGTGGACACACCCCTTAGGCTCGTTCACAGGTGGACACACCCCTTAGGCTCGTTCACAGGTGGACACACCCCTTAGGCTCATTCACAGGTGGATACACCCCTAACTCATTCACAGGTGGACACACCCCTCACTCATTTACAGGTGGACACACCCATCAGATTTATTCGCAGGTGGACACACCCCTCAGACTTATTCAAAGGTGGACACACCCCTCAGATCTATTTGCAGGTGGACACACCCCTCAGATTTATTCACAGGTGGATACACCTCTCAGGCTCGTTCACAGGTGGACACACCCCTTAGGCTCTTTCATAGGTGGGCACACCCCTCAAACTCATTCACAGGTGGCCACACCCCTCAATCATTCACAGGTGAACACACCCCTCAGGCTCATTCACAGGTGGACACACCCCTCACTCATTCACAGGTGAACACACCCCTCACTCATTCACAGGTTGACATACCCCTCAGGCTCGTTCACAGGTGGACACACCCCTTAGGCTCATGCACAGGTGGACACACCCCTTAGGCTCATTCACAGGTGGATACACCCCTAACTCATTCATAGGTGGACACACCCCTGAGGCTCGTTCACAGGTGGACACACCCCTTAGGCTCGTTCACAGGTGGACACCCCTTAGGCTCATTCACAGGTGGATACACCCCTAACTCATTCATAGGTGGACACACCCCTTAGGCTCATTCACAGGTGGACACACCCCTCACTCATTCACAGGTGGACACACCCCTTAGGCTCGTTCACAGGTGGATAAACCCCTCACTCATTCATAGGTGGACACACCCCTTAGGCTCATTCACAGGTGGGCACACCCCTCAGACTCATTCACAGGTGGGCACACCCCTCAGACTCATTCACAGGTGGGCACACCCCTCAGGCTCGTTCACAGGTGGACACATCCCTCGGAATCATTCACAGGTGGGCACACCCCTTAGGCTCATTCACAGGTGGGCACACCCCTCAGACTCATTCACAGGTGGACACACACCTTAGGCTCGTTCACAGGTGGACACACCCCTTAGGCTCATTCACAGGTGGATACACCCCTAACTCATTCACAGGTGGACACACCCCTTAGGCTCGTTCACAGGTGGACACACCCCTTAGGCTCGTTCACAGGTGGACACACCCCTTAGGCTCGTTCACAGGTGGACACACCCCTTAGGCTCATTCACAGGTGGATACACCCCTAACTCATTCATAGGTGGACACACCCCTTAGGCTCGTTCACAGGTGGACACACCCCTTAGGCTCATTCACAGGTGGATACACCCCTAACTCATTCATAGGTGGACACATCCCTTAGGCTCGTTCACAGGTGGACACACCCCTTAGGCTCATTCACAGGTGGATAAACCCCTCACTCATTCATAGGTGGACACACCCCTTAGGCTCATTCACAGGTGGGCACACCCCTCAGACTCATTCACAGGTGGGCACACCCCTCAGACTCATTCACAGGTGGGCACACCCCTCAGGCTCGTTCACAGGTGGACACATCCCTCGGAATCATTCACAGGTGGGCACACCCCTTAGGCTCATTCACAGGTGGGCACACCCCTCAGACTCATTCACAGGTGCACACACCCCTTAGGCTCATTCACAGGTGGGCATACCCCTCAGGCTCGTTCACAGGTGGACACACCCCTCAGGCTCATTCACAGGTGGGCACACCCCTTACGCTCATTCACAGGTGGGCATATCCCTCAGGCTCATTCACAGGTGCACACACCCCTTAGGCTCATTCACAGGTGGGCACACCCCTTAGGCTCATTCACAGGTGGGCACACCCCTTAGGCTCATTCACAGGTGGGCACACCCCTTAGGCTCATTCACAGGTGGGCACACCCCTCAGACTCATTCACAGGTGCACACACCCCTTAGGCTCATTCACAGGTGGACACACCCCTTAGGCTCATTCACAGGTGGGCACACCCCTTAGGCTCATTCACAGGTGGTCACACCCCTCAGACTCATTCACAGGTGGGTACACCCCTCAGACTCATTCACAGGTGCACACACCCCTTAGGCTCATTCACAGGTGGGCATACCCCTCAGGCTCGTTCACAGGTGGACACATCCCTCGGAATCATTCACAAGTGCACACACCCCTTAGGCTCATTCACAGGTGGGCATATCCCTCAGGCTCGTTCACAGGTGGACACACCCCTCAGAATCATTCACAGGTGGGCATACCCCTCAGACTCATTCACAGGTGGGCATACCCCTCAGGCTCGTTCACAGGTGGACACATCCCTCGGAATCATTCACAGGTGCACACACCCCTTAGGCTCATTCACAGGTGGGCACACCCCTCAGACTCGTTCACAGGTGGACACACCCCTCAGAATCATTCACAGGTGGACACACCCCTCAGAATCATTCACAGGTGGACACACCCCTCAACCTCATGTGAACCTACTGAGTTTTTCAAGCAGGAAACCTTTGAAAGGGTTTTTTTCCTCAAGTGTCTTTTGTATCATTTTTGGGGTGATTTCCTAAACAGTTTTGGCCACTTCTGTTTTTTGAAGGGTTTTCCCATAGTTTTTGTAATGTCTTCTTTAGGGTACGTGGACACAACACGATTTATTGTTGGGTTCCGGGTAGAAAAATCTGCCAAAGTGCTTCATAAATGGAACATAGTGCACAACCAAAGTAAAAACGCCATTACTGTCCACCGGCTTGATCTCGTGTCGCTTGTTTTAAAATCCTGAAGAAGTTATAAAAGTGACACATTCATTTTTCGTTTGGCTTTGGCCGCCCACTCTCTACACTTCACAGTATAGAATGAAAAGCGCTTACAAGAACGACGGCAAAGCCACCTTTGGAAAATGACCATTAGAGTTTTCCTGAAGTGTTTTCGCCTGGGAAGACTTGGTACCTGCGCTGTGCCACCATCTAATTTCTGCCACAGGCGCACACCTTTTCTGTCAATGTCCAATAATTTTTCACTCCATTGAATAATGAAGAACTTACTGATGTTTTTTCAGATAAAAAATTGTGTCAAAATGCTCCAAAATGTATCTTGGCATCTTCGGAGCTTTCCCATTGACTTGTATTGTAAGTCTTCTGAGCATAAAATGGGTGAAGAATGGATCGGTGACCACTCATAATTTTTCAAAAAACTTGCAGCAGTTAAAAACATTCAGAAACACATGAACAGCGAGACGTTTTTCCATATAAATTCAGATGTTCATTGTTTTGAACATTTTTGGATAGGTTTTACTGGTGGAATCTGCCTGAAAAAGATGTGTGCACGTGTCCTAAGTGTTCGGTTTCCCTGCGCTGCCCCCACAGGTGAAATTACACCATTCCCTGATCTGTGTATTGCAGGGCAGGGTAGGTCCTCCTGAGCTAGAGATGAGGATCCTGAACAGAGGACACCCCCTGTTAATTCTTCAAATTATAGCATCTAATTGTAACTGGATTTGCAGGTAGGCCATCATGGAGACCAGCAGGTTAATGAAGGTCATTAGCAGCAGAACCAGTTAGTGCCTCCAGTAGTTCCAGGGGTCACCTTAGGTAACAACTTCATTATTTATCGCATTTTCTTACCACTTGTGACTTGATGTTTCCTTATAGATTTTGTCCTTGGTGGGATTTGAACCCAGGATCCCAGTGTTGCAAAGTTCCAGTCCTAATCACTTAGCCACTGTGCTGCCTGATGTCCTTGGCGGTATCTGACCAAAATTAAAGTATTCTGTGGGCATTGGATGGGATCCGTACGATCCGCCTCCTACCAGCTGGCATTCCCGACCCCTCTTTTGATTAGTCAGCCTGGCGTGACATCATTATAATGGTGGGGCACCCGCACATTGCACCAGGCTGGCCATTCAACAGAGGAGTCAGCAATGCCAACAGGTATGAGGCGGATGATGGAGCTCCCATCCAGCGGCTGATGGACTATGGCACTGAAAATCGTATATATTATATCCCCATTCTTTTAGCATGCACCAAAACCAAATGTCTAAGGCTGGAGTCACACTTGCGAATGAGTCACGTATGACTTGTACAAGTCTCGCATCGCATCACCCAGCACGGCCACACACTCTAAATACATGAAGCCAACCCGCTCCTGTCCGGAGAGCAGCTGCCGTGTCGGGGGATGCACTGCGACACTCACACGAGTAACATGCGGGTCAATTGCAAGTGTGACTCCAGCCTAAGGGCGGCTTTGCACGTTGCGACATCGCAATCCGATGCTGCGATGTCGCACGCGATAGTCCCCGCCCCCGTCGAAGGTACGATATCCTGTGATAGCTGGCATAGCGAAAATTATCGCTATGCCAGCTTCACATGCACTCACCTGCCCTGCGACCGTCGCTCTTGCCGGCAACCTGCCTCCTTCCTAAGGGGGCGGGTCATGCGGCGTCATAGCAACATCACACGGCAGGCGGCCAATAGCGGCGGAGGGGCGGAGATGAGCAGGATGTAAACATCCCGCCCACCTCCTTCCTTCCGCATATCCTACGGAAGCCGCGGTGATGCAGGTAGATGTTCCTCGCTCCTGCGACTTCACACACAGCGATGTGTGCTGCCGCAGGAGCGATGAACAACATCGGACCGTCGCGTCAGTGTAATTATGGATTACACCGACGCTGCACCGATGATACGATTACGACAATTTTGCGCTCGTTAATCGTATCATCTAGGCTTTACACACTACGATGTTGCATGCGATTCCGGATGTGCGTCACTTTCAATTTGACCCCGTAGTGTGCAAAGCCCGCCTATAGGCTGTGTTCAGGCAGTGCGTTTGTTGATGCAGATTTGGTGCAGTTTGTGGCCCAAATCTGTGTGTCTATCCTTATGCCACCAAAGTCAATGAGAATCCTGAAGTGTAGTGCAGGTTGCTTATTTTTTCCTTGCACATTTGGTGCAGAAAATAATTTGCAGCGTGTCAATTATTGGTGCGTTTCTTCTTGTTTTTTTTTTTTGTTTTTTTAGCCCTTCCACCCATTGAAAAAACTCCCCAGAAATAAAGCAACCAGCCAAAAAAATGGTCAAATAATGGCAAAAGCACATGCAAGATGCATACAGCCATTCCAACCTTTATCATGGGGGGCCGTATGCATCTTGCGTGTGCTTTTTCCATTATTTGACCATTTTTTTGGCTGGTGGCTTTATTTCTGGTGAGTTATTTCTACCTCTGTGCAGCGCGGCGATACCGTGAATTTTCCTATTTTCCCTTGTATCTCTATCTCCCTTTGGGAGCTCACGGTGCCGCTGCAGCCAGAAACAGGATCGTACCATCCAATTAACACTATCACCGGAGGCTGGTGAATCACCGCAATCCTGATCACGGGACCGTCCGACCCGGAGGAGGAGCTGCTAGCAGACGCCGGTCCTGCGGCTGCACACTGCACGTGGAATCTCGATCGTGTAAGCAGAATCCTGCGGAGTCAGGAGGACAGGATCCCCGCTGACAAGGAGCGGCAAAACCTGCAATCCCTCTCCAGTACCATTATCAGTGTTGTACCTGCTGTATAACACCATCAGGTGAGTGTGCACCTCACACCACACACAAATTTGTGTAGTAAGGTCCCACACAGGAGCGCCCTCTCTTTTTTATTCTGGTGAGTTATTTCTGTGAACTTATTTGATTATTTCATTTGGTGAGCTTTTTTCTTCCACCCATTGACTTCATTAAAAAATGCATATGGCGCAAAAATGCACCAAAAATGCACCAAAATGCATTGTGTTTGCCTTTTTTTTCTTCATTTCTATAATCCCCTGCAATGCTTTATTGTGTCGCCCGGGGACCAGGGGGTACTCAGATCCGGGCCACGGGGTCACTTCTGTGGGTATCACGGTAGCGTGACCCGGTCTGTGATCCCAGGCTCCACAGTAAAAGGGGATTTGGTAAGGGAGATTTATATTGTCCGTGACGCCACCCACGGTTGTGGTGATTGGGACACCACCGCTGCTCTGGACGAGGATCCCGGGAGTGATGGTATGGAGCAGCTAGATGTTAGTTCTCCCCTCCGTGGGTAGGGGGTTGGTTGTCCCGGGGCCCGGTGATGGGGTAAGCAGGGAGCAGGGCGCAGTGCTGCGGTGCGGTGCCCGAGGGCACGGGCGTACTCACAAGTATTTCACACGGAGTCACTGGTAAACTAGGAAGTGCCGGTGTCCGCAGCCTTCGGTACGGGGTGTTAGTGTCCCACACACGGTGCAGCAGCCCTTGTTGTTCTTTCCCTGCAGCCAGGTGTCTTTCTCTCCACTCTCTTCCTCTTTCTCCTCAGCCAGGAACAGGGAATCCACTCCCCTGTAGTGATCCGGGTCACCCAGGTACCGAGGGGCCACCGCCCTGCTCCGGCTACCTCTGGCCCCTTCCTCACTACAGCCTGTCCCGGCCCTCTCGGAGCACGCTTCACTATCAGCCTGGGAGCTACCACTCCAGGCTCCTCTTCTGTCTCCTCTCCACACACTGTGCTCCAGCCCCTCCCCTCTGCTCTGCTTTTCTCCTACCCTGGGGGATGTGGCTTGTCTTGCTGCATCGGTGTGGATCAGATTACCAAGGAGGATTAACTCTTTCTGTGACAACCTGGCTGTGCCAGGGCGTCACATTATCACTGCAGGGGATTATACTGCATGCAGCATGGTGTGTGAGGCTCTCTGTAGCTCAGTAACCCGGGGTAATACATGGTGGCAACCCAAGGTTATCATGGAAGCGATCGGGTCCCTGTGATCACATTACAGGGACCCAATCACCAGGGAGAGGTAAGCAATTTCTCTCCCTACCTCCTGAATGCTGCTATCGTACTGATCCCAGCATTCAGCAAATCTGCCGCGTGCGCACCTAGCCTAATTCTTCACTCCTCCCATAAGATGTTCTGCAGCAGCTCTCCTTCCCGTAGCCCTTTATAAAGACCGACCCCATACCCTCCTCCACTTTGCCTTGTTTTCTTCCTGCCATCACGATTCCAGGCGAAACATAACTTTCAGCTATACTTAGCCCTGAAATCTATTACCGTGCATGTCTGGTTTCGGCGTCCGCAGCCGGTTACTAGGAGATGCGTAAACATGGCTGCGGCGGAGCCAGTACCTCTGGGAACCACCTAGGATGGAGGGCAGGGCTGCACTTCCTCAGAACATGCTCCGGCAGTAAAAATTCACAAACCTGGCATTTATACAGGCATCTGTCGCTGGCTCCAATGCCAGTTCATAGTATACACACAAACATCTGCTTCCTCGCACAGAGGGATGCAGAACGCCTGACAGGTCTGTGTTAGCAGGATCCACAATGCCAGGTTTTTTTTTTTTTATTTATTTATTTTTTTTTTTTTTTTATGCACAAAAAAAAAAAAAAAATCCTAATGCTTCCCGTCAAGCCATTAGAATTGATACAATCAGCCCAGGCCCCATTAAGTCATCAGTGTCCACCTGTGATAAAGATGGGCCATTTGTTTTCTTAAAGCTCACTTAATGTCTGCTTAACTCAATTTATCAGGAAATGTACAACAATTTCCTCACAGCCTGAAATTTGGTAGTGGTTCAAAGTCAAAAGGCCAGCGCTGGTATTATTCAGCTGATACAATAAACAGTCACGAAGCCGCGGCCGCCCCCCAAACAAGGGTGTTGTGGCGTAAATAGCGGCTGCTCCGGGGAGCTGAGATTGCAGATAATTGCATTTATTTCAGGAAAGCAAACATTTTTTTCCTCCTCCACCTATAATGGATTTTTTTTGTATAGATTTGGTAGAAAGTGAAGCATTAAAAACAAATGGATCAGATTGTCCCAGGTGTCCAAAACCATATCCGTGGGAAATAAAATAAATAAATAAATAGATAAAAATGCCATAAAAAAATATTTGTTTTGTCTTGCTGGATTTAGATTGTATAGGTCGGGCAACTTCTTCTTTTTTTTTTTTCCACTTTTTTTTCACTCATTTTTATCCTATGGCATTTTTTTTTTTTTGCATTTTTTTTTTTAATGAGGTTTTCCTTGCTTTTTTTAATCAATGAAAGCAAGGAAAAAGCATCCCAGAAAAATCTGAGAATCCTGACTTGTTGGATAGGTTGGAACACTTTTTTTCATTTTTTTTTTCCACTCATTTTTATACTATGTACAAATGTGGCATTTTTTTATTTTTGCATTTTTTTATGAGTTTTTCCTTGCTTTTTTTAATAAATAAAAGCAAGGATAAAGCATCCTAGAAAAGTCAATGAGAATCCTGACTTGTTGGATAGGTCGGGCAACTTCTTTTTTTTTTTTTTTTTCCCACTTTTTTTCTACTCGTTTTTATACTATGTGCCCACATGGCATTTTTTTTTGCATTTTTTTTATGAGTTTTTCCTTGTTTTTTTTAATCAATAAAATCAAGGAAAAAGCATCCTAGCAAAGTCAATGAGAATCCTGACTTGTTGGATAAGTTGGGCAACTTCTTTTTTTTTTTCTTTCCACTTTTTTCTACTCGTTTTTTTGGTATGTGTAAAAGTGGCATTTTTTTGCATGATTTTTTTTCCTTGCTTTTTTTAATCGATAAAAACAACGAAAAAGCATCCTAGCAAAGTCTGACTTGCTGTTCACATGCTGCTGCTCTTTTTCCTTGCAGATTTTGTTATGAAAATAACAAGCAGTGTGTGAATTGTTTCTGCATTTTTTTTCTGCATTTCTATAATCCCCTGCAATGCTTTATCACTGCAGGGGATTATACTGCATGCAGCATGGTGTGTGAGGCTCTCTGTAGCTCAGTAACCCGGGGTAATACATGGTGGCAACCCAGGGTTATCATGGAAGCGATCGGGTCCTTGTGATCACATTACAGGGACCCAATCACAAGGGAGAGGTAAGCGATTCCCCTCCCTACCTCCTGAATACTGCGATCGCACTGATCGCAGCATTCAGGGGGTGAAACTGCCGGGAGCGATGCTAGGCACCGCTCCGGGTACTGAGCCCCGGCGGCGATCGCGGAGGGTACAGCACCTGAACTCCCACGATGACCACAACTAAAAAAAACACAAAAAAGAAGTAGGAAAAAAATGCATGTGAAAAAACGCGCAAACGCAATAGAAAATGCACATTTTTTCAGCTGTTTTTTCTTGCCAAAATATTTTCTTCTTTTCTGCACATAAAACGCAACGTGGGCACATAGCCTTATACATATGGATATAAAAAAGTGTTTAAAAAATGGTAACATGCAGATTTTTTTTACTTAGATTCTAGCTACTCTGTAACTTGAGAAAAAGAACCCCCTTTCCCCCTTTCAAACAGCAAGTTCTACAGTACACCCTGATATACAGATCAGTATAAAGTCATTTTGTTTTAAAGGTCACTATTAATCATGAGCGAATAGTAAAATATTCGGGTTTAGGATTCGTACCAAATACCTAGTACTATTCCAGGATTCGCCACAAATAACGAACCATCGGTATTTCTTGGATGATGAAAAAAATTCTCTAGTTTTTTCCTATCTAAAAGTCTGTGAAAATTGGATTGTACTCCAATGTCATCTAAGTGCTGGACAATTCACTCATAGACTCGTATTGTAATTTTTCATAGGACACTCTGATCTAAACCGGACCGGTCACCATGATTTTACATGGACTACTCGACCCATGGAAAATTACAGATATGAGAATTACCTCATTCACTATTGTAGGTACCAGTGATTTTTGTGAATAACACAGATAGATAGCACTCAAAATTCAGATGTCTACATGAGGCCTAAATCATGTCTAATCATGTCCAGGAGTAATGCCTGCTTTACACGAGACGACCAATTGTGCGATTTCACGAGCGATCGTACCCGCCCCCGTCGTTTGTGCGTCACGGAAAATCGCTGAAAATCGGGCAAATCGCTGAAACCCCCGTCACACGCACTTACCTGCTGAGCGACCTCGCTGTGGGTGGCGAACATCCTCTTACTAAAGGGGGAGTGACGTTCGGCGTCACAGCGACGTCAAACAGCCGCCGGCCAATAGAAGCGGAGGGGCGGAGATGAGCGGGACGTAAACATCCCGCCCACCTCCTTCCTTCCTTCTGCATTGCCGCCGGGAGCCGCGGGACGCAGGTAAGCTGAGCTCATCGTTCCCGGGGTGTCACACGGAGCAATGTGTGCTACCCCGGGTACGATGAACAACCGGCACCATTTTAATTAAACAATTTTTTAAAACTGAGCGACGAGTACACGACTCACGATTTGTAAGCGATTCTGCGTCGCTCGGAGGTGTCACACGTGAACGATGCCGGATGTGCGTCACAAAAACCGTGACCCCGACGATGCATCGGACGATAGCTCGTCTCGTGTAAAGCACCCTTTAGGTTGAGTTCACATGACCAGTAATCATTTGTTAGAACAGATCCATTGGCAAAAACATTCTTCAAACACAACTTTTTTGTCAGTTTAGAAAAAGTTCATAAGAATTCCAGAGTATTGTGCGCACGTTGCTTATTTTTTCCTTGCAGATTTGGTGCAGAAAATAATCTGCAGCGTGTCAATTGATGGTGTATTTTTTCCAGTGTTTCGTAGTCTTTCCAGCCATTGATGTCATTAAAAAATGCATCTCACAAAAATAGACCAAAAAGGCACCAAAACGCATGCATTTTTTTTGGTTCATTTTCTACCGGAAGATACAGCTTCCATGCAGAAACTTTCCGCAGCGTGCCCACATAGCCTAAACCTGTGGCTGTAGAGATGAAGGTTCCATTTACTAACCGCAAAAGGAGATCTTCAAAATGGCAAAGAACCAGATTTCCATTATGCAATGATTAATCTTTAATTTAGGAATCAGAATGAGATGAATAATTTGCAATCGCGTTGGGCATGACAGGACCGATGAAAGTGTTATGATGTATGGCTCTGATGCCCAGCGCCATGCTGTTTTGTGGCCCACTATGTTTCCAGGACTCGGCACGCCTGTAGCACACAGGGCACAGAGTGCGCGGCTCCATGGAAGGGAGAAACAACTAACGCTGTGGAGTAACAAGAATCTTAGGTCTGCTCCGAAGCACTCGGAGATTGTTGACATCTGCTGAGGTTGAAGCGCTCAGTAAGCAGGAAATGGGGTGTCACTTTGAGTGGTAGTCTACCATTACCCTGGCATCCTAATGAAGTGACTGCAGTACGCAGTGCTACGGGATGGCATCTTAACGCACGGATAAGCAAAAGCACTTTCCTCCTTGTCACTGTCATCCATCTGCCTGCACCCTACTGCAGCCAATGGGATGGAACCATGCTACAATGTGCTATAAGCCATTTAGAGTTGCATATTGCATAATCAGTGCCATTAAATATGTTAAAAAATGACTATTATTGGTTATTTCCCTCTGTCTCCGACACCTGGAGTTTGATACATTAACGCTCAAGTTTTCCGAGAGCAGATTCACTTATTAATGTTATCTATGCAAAACATTGCGAGATTAAGCTAAGCATCTCAGTATAAAGAACAGTATTCACCGAGCACACACAGGCGGCGTAATGTGTTTAGTTCATTTATCAATTTACAATGCAAAATCGTTAATACGAGCCGCGGACAAGATCAACGTCAAGAACACAGATTTGTTGCTTCTGTATAATTCTTTGTATTTTCTTTCTATGTTCTGGCACTTGAATATTAGAATATTATATCTGAGCTGCATATATTGATCTAACTATATATATATATATATATATATATATATATATATATATATATATATATATATAATGTGTGTGTATAGATATGCATAGATCAATATATATATATATATGCTGTAGATATCTATATCATTTAGATATCTTATCATATATTTGTTTTTTTATACATATATATATATATATATATATTTTATACATATATGTATTTTTATATATATATATATATATATAATTTGCCTAATAACTCTGCACTGTGTGCAGAGTTATTAGGCAAATGAGTATTTGATCACATGATACTTTTTATACATGTCGTCCTACTCCAAGCTGTATAGGCTGAGAGCCAACTACCAATTAAGTATATCAGGTGATGTGCATCTCTGTAATGAGGAGGGGTGCGGTGTAATGACATCAACACCCTATATAAGGTGTGCTTAATTATTAGGCAACTTCCTTTCCTTTGGCAAAATGGGTCAGAAGAGAGATTTGACGGGCTCTGAAAAGTCCAAAATTGTGCGATGTCTTGCAGAGGGATGCAGCAGTCTTGAAATTGCCAAACGTTTGAAGCATGATCACCGAACAATCAAGCGTTTCATCGCAAATAGCCAACAGGGTCACAAGAAGCGTGTTGGGCAAAAAAGGCGCAACATAACTGCCCATGAATTGAGGAAAAATCAAGCGTGAAGCTGCCAAGATGCCATTTGCCACCAGTTTGGCCATATTTCAGAGCTGCAACGTTACTGGAGTATCAAAAAGCACAAGGTGTGCCATACTCAGGGACATGGCCAAGGTAAGGAAGGCTGAAAACCACCACCTGTGAACAAGAAACATAAGATAAAACCTCAAGACTGGGCCAAGAAATATCGTAAGACTGATTTTTCACAGGTTTTATGGACTGATGAAATGAGAGTGACTCTTGATGGTCCAGATGGATGGGCCAGAGGCTGGATCAGTAAAGGGCAGAGAGCTCCACTCCGACTCAGACGCCAGCAAGGTGGAGGTGGGGACTGGTATGGGCTGGTATCATCAAAGATGAACTTGTAGGGCCTTTTCAGGTTGAGGATTGAGTGAAGCTCAACTCCCAGACCTACTGCCAGTTTCTGGAAGACAACTTCATCAAGCAGTGGTACAGGAAGAAGTCTGTATCGTTCAAGAAAAACATGATTTTCATGCAGGACAATGCTCCATCACATGCATCCAACTACTCCACAGCGTGGCTGGCCAGTAAAGGTCTAAAAGATGAAAAAATAATGACATGGCCCCCTTGTTCACCTGATCTGAACCCCATAGAGAATCTGTGGTCCCTCATAAAATGTGAGATCTACAGGGAGGGTAAACAGTACACCTCTCGGAACAGTGTCTGGAGGCTGTGGTGGCTGCTGCACGCAATGTGGATCATAAACAGATCAAGCAATGACAGAATCTATGGATGGTCGGCTGCTGAGTGTCATCAGAAAGAAAGGGGGCTATATTGGTCACTAATTTTTTGGGGTTTGTTTTTGCATGTCAGAAATGTTTATTTCTTAATTTTGTGCAGTTATATTGGTTTACCTGGTGAAAATAAACAAGTGAGATGGGAATATGTTTGTTTTTTATTAAGTTGCCTAATAATTCTGCACAGTAATAGTTACCTGCACAAACAGATATCCTCCTAAGATAGCCAAATCTAAAAAAAAAACCCACTCCAACTTCCAAAAATATTAAGCTTTGATATTTATGAGTCTTTTGGGTTGATTGAGAACATAGTTGTTGATCAATAATAAAAAAAATCCACAAAAATACAACTTGCCTAATAATTCTGCACACGGTGTATATACCTTTTTGAGCGGCTCTGTGGCCGCACAGGTTACACCAATATGTCCGCTCCCGCGTTCCTGTGTTCCCTATGAAAGAGCCACTACCAGACTCCTCTGGCGGCAGCTTATCTCCTGGAGAGCAAAAGGATTGGCCATTGAAATTCAGGCTCTTTCTCTCCCCCTGAGAAAATCAATTGGGGGAGAACCAAGAGGCCCTCATAAACATTGCCTGATGCCATTGATATTGGTGGGATTTGGGCAACTTTAGTCTGATGTATATGGGGTCTTTAGATTAATGACAGTCCCAATAAACCTGTTATTGTTTCCATTTTTTTTCTCTCAAGATGAGAGCCACAAGAAAACCAGTTTTGTAACAAAAAAAAAATAAGATTTTGTGTCACTCTATCAGAAGTAGAGATGAGCAAACCTGTGGAATTTTGGTTCAGCCGATCTGTACCTCCATGTATTCGGACTTGGCCCGAACCTCAATGGAAGTCTCTGATTGGCAATTTGGGTCTCCACCCACCTAAAGACAGCCATAAGCAGAACATTTCCGGGGGACAGAGGCAGAGGGCAGGTTTTTCCATTTTTATTTTTTTTTTTGGAGCGAGGGGGGTGCCCACTACACCTGATAACGCTGGTGTTATTCCCAGTGTGTGCCATTCAAACCCTGCAGGTGGTCCGCACTGGGCTGAGCACCGAGCATACCGAAGCACAGCGATGCTTGCACGAGTGGTTTGCATAGATTTCCCAACCTGAACTCTGTTCAGCCCGAAAACTGAACACCAAACCTCATGTAATGTCCTTCTCACAGAGGAGTGAGGAACTAATCACTGAGAGATGCGGTAAACAGGCAATATGTTAGGTGACACTAGGGATACTAGAGACTGAGGGAAGTCAGGCAGGCCAGGGTCAGAACCGAGAGGACGAGAAGAGACTCAGGGAGCAGACAGAAGAGAAGTCGTGTAACAAGCCGGGGTTCAGGTAACCAGGAGAGTACGTAGAAACACAAGGGACAGGCAAAGAGTAGTCAGGAGAGAAGCCGAAGTCGGGAGCCAGACGGGAATGGAAAAGTCGGGGGAAGCAGGCAGAGGCAAGTAAGAGGTCAGGCTGTTGTCAAATACCAAGATCAATCGCTGTAACCAGAAGCCGGGTGCGTACCGCAACTTAACCAGAGAATACGACTGGTGCCGCTCTGGGCACAAACACTCCCAGATAAAGCAGAGCAATTGCCCAGAAGAGGCGCTTGTGAGTAAGCCCCTCCCACAGCTTGCAAACAACCCAATGCAGGGAACGGCCCTTCACAGGGCAAAGGATAACATGACGGCCACACACAGGAGGACACAACAGAAGGTCCCAACACAGGAACCGCACCACAAGTCAGGGCCGTGACACCTGAGGTTCTCTCGTCTCTAGTCAGGAGTTTATGCTACATGTGTCCATATTTGCCACTTAGTGGTTGTGATTTGAACTTCAGCCCATTGAAGCTTCTTCTAACCTGATGGCCCAAATGTATTGAACTTGTGTTGAGAGATTTTAGATAAAGGGTGAACACTTCTGTGCAGCTGAGTCATAAGATCAACCTAGAATGGCCGGTTACATCATGGAAAATTATACAGCCTGGCCAATACCAGCAACACAATATTTCCTTGTAGCACTTGGGAGTATAACTCTTAATTTGGGAAAATAAAGTCTCGTAAGGATCTAAAAAGAATATTAAAAGTTCTTCCATTGTGTTCTTGAGGACAATCGGCTTATCTCAACTCTTCTTCAACTGTTTTTCCATCTTATAGCACCAATTTCGACTCTGCGGAGATGGATGCTGTCTAGATCCTCCAGATCGTATTTTGTCCCCAATAAAAGGACCAATTTACACTCCACAATCCAAACCTATAATAATAATAAAACCGTAGACGGCACTTATCAAGCCGTGAAACGCCGGCACAGTACGTCCTGCCCTGATATCTTTGCGATAAAGCCATTTCTGATGCTTAACGGCCTAATGGAAGCATAAAAGACGCCATGATAGTTTACACATGAATAACTTAACTTTATCTGGAACCTCACAAGGTCAAAGAAGGTCCAAACAAACACCTACAAAAAAAAATACATTTTTTTTTTATATGTTCTGGTTCTTATCTGTTTTCAGATGGGCGACAGGAAAGCAGAACCTCGTAAACCGTTCTAGTGACGGAAGGCAAAGGTACATAGCGCGGGAGAAGGGGGAAAGAAATCATATTACGCTTTTTAGTGCATCAGTTCGCAATATTTTTTCCAGTCTTTAAAGAGCAAAGTGTGGCAAAAAATCCCGAGCTCAGCAGCTTTATGTGGCCGAATGGCGGAATGTGACTGCGTGATTTATAATGAGAAAAGGTATCTGCAACACACAATTTTCTACCTAGCTGCAAATAATAATTCATAGTGATGTCCCTCGCAGATAAAAGACCTTTTGTGTGTTAGGCCTATGAGGTAAAGTGATCATGATAAATGTCAGACCAGCGCAGGTAACGGCTTTACAAACCATTAAGATTAGCTGGGCCTTTCTTCAATGATAACGGTAGCCAAGCTGTGACTGGATGTGGTAATAATATTGCAGTCCTGATAAATGCCAGAGCTGGTGGAGGTGTTTATCATCGCCGGCTCAGGAGTGCTGACTAAAGCTGCCACAAGTTGACCGTTCCTGGGTTTTTTTCTCATTCTTTTCTTGTTTTACAATAGATTAGAAAAAAAACACTATACAATGAGAAACAAGTACAAGTCCAGGGTCGGAGAAAACCATTGGTACAACCGCGAAGGAACCCAAGAGGTCAGGAGGCCATTTCTACCTCCAACACTGGAAACAACCCCATTTCTGTTTGTACCCACCCATGGTTCTTTTCTGGCTAAGTGTTACTGGTATCATTCTTTTCTTGTTTTACAATAGATTAGAAAAAAAAAAACACTACACAATGAGAATAGAGTACAAGTCCAGGGTCGGAGAATACCATTGGTGCAACCGTGAAGGAACCCAAGAGGTCAGGAAGCCCCTTCTACCTCCAACACCGTAAACAACCTTATTTCTGTCTATGTCCACCCCTGGTTCTTTTTTGGCTAAACATTTCCCCGTCTGTAAGTCTCTTTGTGCCAGCTTGACAAATCTTCACTGGTACATCGAGAATAGTATGTCCCCAGCCCCGTTAGTGGTCTCTCACCCAGCCACTCAGCACTGTGGTGGGGAAGGAAGCTCACAATAGTAGATTGAGGTATTTTCCTTTATGAAGAAGACTCTGTCAAAGACATTCAACCCCTTATCGTAAATTTAAGGTGGAGGTGCATACTTAATGCAATGATAAGGGTCAGGAAGTCCACTCTATGGATTCCAGCCTTTTGCTTATGGAGAAAAGTCTGGCAAGGCCCTTTAAGGAATCAACCTTGACATATAGGCTAGTGTGCCGCCCCCAAGCCTGTAGCAGCTGAGCTGCTAGGATCCGGACCCGCTGTGTGGCTCGAGGGATCATCCGGACCCGGGGGTCACGCGGACACGTCAAATGAAAAGGGGGACGTAGTTGTACGGGCTTGACTGTATACAGTTTGTGACGCCACCCACGGTGTGTGGTGAAAGGTGGCACCACCGCTGCTGTTGTGGGACACCCCGGGGGAGATTTAATGGCATCTGGATGTTAACCCCTCCGTGGGTAGGGATGGTTGCCCCGGGTCCCAGTGGCTCTGTGCAGGGGAT
This sequence comes from Anomaloglossus baeobatrachus, assembly GCF_048569485.1. Lineage (NCBI taxonomy): Eukaryota > Metazoa > Chordata > Amphibia > Anura > Aromobatidae > Anomaloglossus > Anomaloglossus baeobatrachus. The sequence continues at coordinate 29,324,401 of NC_134359.1, forward strand.
GGTGATGGCAGGGGCCTGCGCGCCCGGACGTACCAGGGATTGTTTGGTTACTCACAGTTGAATAAATCACACGAGTCTTTTGGTAAACCAAGGTGCTGGTGGCCGGCCGCCGCGGCCGGTTGTACTCTGGTCCCCCAACCGGGCTGGTGGTTGCCGTCTTTTCCCTCTGCACTGTTTTTGCTTGTGTTGGACTTCCCGGTATGGAACACGGGAGTCCACTCCCGGCTAGTTGTGTACCTGAGGAGCCGTGCCCGCTGACGCTGACCCTTGGGATCTATCGGGCCCTGTCGTTTGCCCTATCCCTCGCTGTGGGTGGTTGTCTGCTTTTGGGTCTTTGGTTGGGACAGGACCTAAAATCCTGCCCTCAATTGGTTAATTAGCTAAGTCGTTGGTTCCGGTCCTGGCTTCAGGGTACAAGTACCCCCTCTGTGCATGGTTTCCGGGTCAGTTCTCCGGTATCGGTACCGGCTGGCTCCAACCCTGTCCCAGAGGACCAGAGAAACCAGCAGGTGGACTGTCAGAATCTGCAATCTGAACGGAGCGCGACGCTGCTAAGACAGTTGGCGAAGTTTGTGCAAAACTCCATGTGACACCTGTGACGCCCTGGCCTATCAGGTCGTCACAGCGTATTGCACAATCTGCCCTTCAGCACAGTATCCAAGTCCTCCTTGGTTACCGATCCCTGTCCGTTGGTGTTGCTAAGATCAGAGCCAGTCAAAACCCTAGGAACACTTTACACCATACCCACCAGACACACCATTGGGGGGGCCTGAAGGGAATAGGGCCGCCCACTTAGGGGGTTTGAAGGGGAAGTGAAAAACTAAAAAGAAGAAGAAAAAAAGAAGTGAAAAGGAGTGGAAGGAGTAGGAGGTAGAGCGTGACTCTCTGTGAGGGAGAAGTCACTAGTGAGGAGCAGGGCTCCTGAAGTCTCCTAGGTGGCAGACGTTGGTCTGGGCCTGGTAAGAGCTGGAACTCCAGTCGCAGGGGATCGTGTTAAGGGGCATGGATTGCCGAGGAGGGCAGCTGGCGGCCTTGAGCCATCTCCGGGTAGGGGACAGGGCACAACGGGGTACGCGGACCCTAGGCCGGGAAGTAGCTTCAAGCGTCCTGGTAATTTATCCGATGGGGGGAAGTCTTCAAGATTCATCCCTCACCCACTCCAAAACCAGAGTACTAGCGCACTGATGGGATAGGACTTTTCCCAAAGACGCAGTCTATCAAATCCCAAGCGTGAACCCTGAGCGCAAGCTCACTCCGTTAGCCATACGGGTGAGCGGGACCCGATTAGTTCCAGACTATAGGGTCCAACAGTGAAAGGGGCCACGGAAAGGGTCACAGGCTAACAAGCAACACCAAGGGGCACGGATCCAAGCGTGCTCCCTCCTGGCTGTAGTACTGCTCAGAATTCTGGTCTACAAGCTGTTAGTGTCAGTATTCTTGGACTGAGTGAGTACGCAGAGACCCTTTCCCTTCCCAATGGCACCACTTCACTGTCATCACCGGACCTCGGGGAACACAACCCCCTACCCACGGAGGGGTTAAACACCTTGCTGCCATACCACCGCTGAGCCGGGGGCGGTACACATCTAAATTGTGGGCTAAACTCTGGGTCATGATTATCAATTAACGTTGCCACAATGTGGTTGCATATGGGATATTAATGTTCAAGTTTATAGAAAAGCACTTTTTTCACCTATATTTGTGAATATAAACTATTTGTTACTCCAATATGCAAAGTGGTGGTTTTGCACTGTGTCCTCTCTCACTGATTAGATGTTTGCTGTTTCCTTGCTCTAAGACACCATCAGATCTAAAGGCATCTGCACCTAAAAATTCTTTCAGAGATACCAGTGATAGCGACATAGAGCAACCCACATGAAGTTCATTCCCATTGAAACATAAGGCAATAGCACAGTTGGTTACTCTTCGCTTTGTCTATAGACTTATAGAGTCGCAACCTCGAATTGGTGGCGTTACAGAACCAGCTTTCTTCCACTTAGAGAAGAGCTAATTTGCATTCCTGACATCTGTAGATTCCTGACAGACAAATGTTAACACCTCATATGGATGGTGACCGTCAGCTGAGACCCTCAAGCCTCTGTACACCAACTTACACAAAACCAGTAAATCACTAGTCTTCTCTCAATGCCTTCTCACCAAGACCGCTAGTGCACTGTTGAGAACAGGAGCTCCGAAGCATCAGATGGAGGTAGTTTAATTTTGGAAAGGATTCGGGCAAGGCTATTTAAAGACTTTGTAATATCCGCCATTTATTTAGGTGGATGTGAACACTTACTATATGGAGCAGGCTCAGTCGCTGAGCCTGCTGTCTACAATGCAGGTGCTGGCTGAATTACACAGTCCATACCCAAGAGTAAGCACTTGTAGAGCCCGGTTCTAGTGCGGGGCTCCTGCACGCTCCCGCTCTCATGCCTCAGCGGGGAAGCCGTTCTCCTCACCTGCCCAGCGGGCCCATTCACCCTGTTCCTGCCCCAGGGAGTGGCGCAGCCTCCTCCTGCTTCCAGGCCACACGCAGTCCTTATGGTACTGCCCAAAAGGTGCGCGTGTACGGCCACGCCCCCTTTCTTAAAGGGCCAGCGTTCTATTACCCGGAAGTGACACTTGAAGTTAGCAATCATCCTGTAAGTATTTAAGGCATTCTCCCCTTAGGGAGATGCCTGAGCAACATTGCCTATCATTGCCAATATATAGGGCGGATATAAAAGGACATGATATGATCACTTCCAGGTGACTCCTACATATTTGGATAATGCAAATGTAAAAAAAAACTTCTATAGCATAAATAAGTTAAAAAAAATATTACGTTGTTTCACCCAAAAATGCAGGAAAAGTGTTATGTTGCTGTTCCCACTGCACAACAAGTTAAAAAATGCTTTTAGTGACCATAGCATTCTAATATGTCTAGGAACTGTCACAATTTTTATGCTGTGTAAATTGCCATCCACTTTTTTGGAGTGAGTAGTTCCACTTTATTAGCATTCTTCCAGTACTATATGTACCGCCCCGGGGCTCGGCCGGCTGCCAAGACGCTCGTATCCGAGCTCGTACGGTGGGTGGCTCGAGCTCTCCACGGACCCGGGGGTCACATCGCTCTGAAAGGGGGTTGGCGCTACACTTAGGGACTTCGGTTGTTTGTATGGGATTTAAGTTTGTGACGCCACCCACGGGTTTTGGTGAATGGATGGACACCACCGCTGCCGTTGACTAGGCTCCCGGGGACGGTGTTGCGCAGCTTGGGGTTGACCCCCTCCATGGGTAGGGGGATGACGGTCCCGGGGGCCTGATGGAGGGGCTGAGGCGAGGGGATGGATGCGTGCTGGGGTGTCGGTGCAGCGCGGTGCGGTGCGCGGGCCGAAGGCACTGTTGTACTCACTATGACAAACACGCTGGAGTCTCTGGTAAACCAAACAAGATGGTGACCGGTACCCGCAGCCGGCTGCAGTTTTCCCCTTAACAGGATGGTGGTTTCTGCCTTTCTCTTGCACTTATGTAGAAATCACGACTCCTATGCCTGAGCAACGGTAGTCCGCTCCCTGGCTTGCTATGTGTCGGAGAGCCCTCTTTGCCCACAGACGCTGGCCCCTCGGGTCTCTATGCCTGGGCAGTGGCTTTACCCCTATGGTTGGGCTGTTGTCTTCAGTCGGGTCTTATGTGGAAAAGGTCCTAAAGTCCAGTCCTCAAACAGTTGATTTGACTCAGCCCGGTTGTTTCTGGGCCTTGTACTAGGTCTGAGTACCCCTCCTGGTGCTCTGGTTTCCAATTGGTTCCCTGGTTTGGTATCGGCGGGCCACCGCCCGTCCCCGTCCTACGGTTCCACCAGCTGTAATCCCAGCTCCTGCAGGCGGCCACCACTATCTGCCTCCTTGCCAGAGGTGACTGGGCTCCAACCCAGACACCTGGTGTAGCCTATGGCAGACCTAGGCACAGGTCTGCCCTTGAACTTCACTCCACTCCACTTCACTGTCAAGACTAGACTACGCCTCTCTGCTCCCCACGGGGAACTACTCTGTTTTCCCGCCTCAGGGTCTGGAAACTCCTCGGTGGGTGGAGCCAACCACCTGGCTCCACCCCCTGGTGTGAATATCAAACCCGGAGGGAGGTGACAAGAGTTTTTCTAGTTTGGCTGCTGTCACCTTATTAAGGGGGGGGTGTTTGTGTAAGGGCCTACCTGTGACAACCTGGCTAGTCCAGGGCATCACATATATGTGCTAAAACTTCCTTTCCCTCACTTCTATGCATGCACTGCTCCTGACATTGTCCAATGGCTTGCCTGCTCTGAATTGAGAACCCCCCACTCAGTTATGCCTGTATGTGAGTTGAAAGATGGGAGAGGAGGAGCAAGAAAGCATAGACCCGCCCAACTTCCTGTTTAGAAACAAAAACCCGGCCTTACATCATGTTTAGAGACAAAGACCCCCCCCTCTTATTTCCTTTAGTAAGAAAAAGTCCAACCGCCACTTCCTGTTTAGTGACAACTACATTCCTGTTTAGAGACGAAAACTCACTCCCACTTTTTGTTTTGAGACAACCCCCTTTCTGTTTAAAGACAAAAACCCACTCCCACTTCCTGTTTAGAGACAACCCACTGCCTATTTAAAGACAAAAATCCACTTCCTGTTTAGAGAGAACCCCCTTCCTGCTTAGAGACAAAATCCACTTCCTGTTTAGAGACAACCCCCTTCCTGTTTAGAGACAAAAACCCACTCCAACTTCCTGTTTAGAGACAACCCCCTTCCTGTTTAGAGACAAAATCCACTTCCTGTTTAAAGACAAAAACCCACTCCCACTTTTTGTTTAGAGAGAACCCCCTTCCTGTTTAGAGACAAAAACCCACTCCAACTTCCTGTTTAGAGACAACCCCCTTCCTGTTTAGAGACAAAACCCACTTCCTGTTTAGAGACAAAACCCACTTCCTGTTTAGAGACAAAACCCACTTCCTGTTTAGAGACAAAACCCACTTCCTGTTTAGAGACAAAAACCTACTCCCACTTTTTGTTTCGAGACAACCCACTTCCTGGTTAGAAACAGAAACCCACTCCCACTTCCTGTTTAGAAACAGAAACCCACTCCCACTTCCTGTTTAGAGGCAACCCACTTCCTGTTTAGAGAAAAAACCCACCCCCAGTTATTATTTGGTAACAAAGACCTGGCCTCAGATCCTGGTGAGAGACAAAGATTAGCCCCTTTTCATTTTGCTATAGTTGTGCCGTATGTTGCTAGTTCTCAGGTCCCATACCCGCTACTGTGTCTAGTCCTGCGTCAGCTGTCTTACTACCAGTTACCTGTATCCGCTAATCTGTGTATCTTCCTAGAGCCTCCTTCTACCACCACCTCCGTGCTGCCACTTCAGAGTCACCATCTCTGTGCTGCCACGTCCAGGAACCACATCATGTTGCCACATCAATGATTCCTCATCCGTGGCGTTACATCTGTGCACATCTATACTGGCCTTCATAGACTCTCCTGTCCAGTAAGAGCCGATACCACTAGTCCTGATAGTCCCTGTATAGGGGTTAGCTCGTGATTAGCTCCTCAGGGGAGTCGGGTGTACGGCCGCTCCTTGGTGACCATAAACCGCTGTTATCAGAACTAGCTGACAATTGTTTTTAACCTCATTGACACCAACCCCCCTCCCTCATTCCTACCTTGTCATAATCAATGGGTGCAAAAGGAGTTGTTATGGCAGCCCGGATCCTATTGAAAGAGACCTGTAACTACAATGCACTGCAATACCGCAGTACTTTAGTGTATTATGTAGGCGATCAAGTAAGCACCGGTTCAATTTCCTTAAGTACTCTAATAAAAAATGGGGGAAAAAAAGCAAAAATTTTAAAATAAATATATAAAAGTTGAAATGACTAAAAAAAAAAAAGTTGCAAAAAATGAACGCATTTTGTATCGCCAATTGTTCAAACTAATACAAATATTTATTCCATATATACTGTATGTATCACTAATCACTAGTTTTGGTCCTGCCTCTTCCTCCAAAAATGGAATGAAAAGAGATCAAAAACGTATGGGTGTCACCCTGCAAAAAGCAAGGTCTGTACAATACTCTCAACTGAAAACTAAAAACTTAAAAAAAAAAAACAAAACTTATGGTTCTCAGAATATGGTAACTGAAGCCATTTTTTTTTTAAGTAAGAAAAAAATTTAATTTGGTGTCATCATATGTCGCGGGCGGAGGAGTGGACGCTGCGCTCTCACACTGCTCGGGTCCTGCTGCCGCTGCTGCTGCGGCCTCTGCTGCTCGGTGGCTCGAGCGATGGGCCGGATCCCGGGGACTCGAGCGGCGCTCCTCGCCCGTGAGTGAAAAGGGGATTGTTTTTGGGGATTTATTGTCCGTGACGCCACCCACGGTTGTGGTGATTGTGTGGACACCACCGCTGCTCTGTATGGGGATCCCGGGAGCAGTGACAGGGAGCAGCTTTGTTGTTATTTCTCCCCTCCGTGGGTAGGGGGTTGGTTGTCCCGGGGCCCGGTGATGGGGTAGGGATGGATGGCAGGCCGGGTGCGGGGCCTGGTGAGGTGCAGGGTCACGGGGGCAGCACTGTGCCGTACGGCACGGTGGTACTCACTCAGCCTGAGACGTTGACACAGTTCTCGGTAAAACACACGGCTGGAAAGACGGTTCCCAAGGACGGGTTGCTGTTGCTTTTCCCCGGTAGTTAACGGTGACTATCTCTTTCCCTGCACCTTGTGTAATGTTGGTAGCGATGGGTTCCCACCGGTAACCCGCTCCCCGACTTGGATATGGGCCGGAGGAGCCCCTCTTTGCCCGCAGGCGCTGGCCCTGAGAAACTGGTGCCTTGGCGGTGGCGGTGTTTCTCTCATACGGTTGGACTGTTGCCTTCAATCGAGACTTAGTTGTTTGGAGACCCGGAGGTCCCCTTTACTGACGGATTTGGCAAATTCATGGCGACTCCTAGCCTTGCCGGGATCCGAAAGGCCCCTGCCAATGGTGCTGGCTTCTCCTTGTGTACCGGTCCGGTACCGCCGGGCCACCACCCGTCCACGGTTCTTACGGCACCTCCGATAGGCCACTCCTGCAGACGGTCACTGCCGTCTGCTAACCTTGCTGTCTCGGTCCGGGGCACACACCCGGACCAACTTCAGGCTTTCAAACTGTCACTTTTTCTCTTTCACTACTTTCCCTCCTTCTACTTCAAACTCCAAACCTAATCTGCCTGGTTTTCCCGCCTCCAGGACTGTGAACTCCTCGGTGGGCGGGGCCAACCACCTGGCCCACCCCCTGGTGTGAACATCAGCCCCTGGAGGAAGGTAACAAGGATTTCTGGTCTAGCTTAGGTGTACCTAACCGGGGTGTAGGGTGTGGTGATGTCATTACCTGTGACCCCTGGCTTGCCCAGGGCGTCACACATACTGACCCTTAGAGCAGAGATACCGGGTCATTTTTACCTTAATGTGAACATCCTAAAAAACAAAACCCAAAAGACAATGGGAAAAAAAAAATTCCTTCATGTCACCTCACTAGTAATTTTTTTTTAACCGTTTTTCAGTCTATTAAAAGTTAAAATGATAGGTTTAATTAAAAAAAAGTAGTATAAATGACGACAAAAAGTGTAAATGACAAACACCAAAATCTAAGCAATAAAAAGGGAAAATGTAATAGTTGCACGTTTTTATAGAGGTTTTTTAGCATTCTGTAAATAGTCTGTTATATTATGAAAAGTTTTTTAAATCTTGTAATAAACTTTGCATTTTTTCTCCTTTCACTTGGATGGAATATGAACCTGCAGCCGATCTGAAGGCCTGTTATTGTAGGGGAATCACCTTTATATAGAAAGTCCACCAAAATCCTTTAGTAAAGTCCAAAGTCCCATTGAAGTAGTTGAGAGCGGTGATTTTTCTGTGGTTATTGTTTGCATCCCTTATTGTATTGTTCCTCTGGTTATTACTATCCCTTCTGTCGCTGGTCTCCAGTGCACGCCGTTATCCCGGTGACATTACAGCCTCACGCACAGTCCCTGGAATTTCCTTTGCATGACTTATTTTCATGTCTAATTAATACAGATTATGGAGAGAACATAAATAATGAACGCGGTGCGTCGTATGGATCTAATGATAGACACGCAGTCAGCAGATTCACCATTGCACGTGGCCCTGAAATGCTCAACACATCCCCAATAATCTGATAAAATGACTTTGGGTTGTGGATGTCATCCCTAGTGCCAGACCTGCAGCACGGACCAGCAGGAAACTCTGCTTAAAAGACATTCTCTCAATGTCTGTCTTATCGTTATGCATTAGAGTAGAGCAAATAATAAAATAAGTCTGTGTTGCATGGAGAGAGAGTGCACTATATAGCAATGTTTAATTGCTTGCCAGAGGCATACATAAAGAAGCCGAGGCCCCATAGCCATGATAGAAATTGACCTTGATTTGTGGTGCTGTGTTTTGCTGCTCCGTCGTCTTGTGTCATTCCACAAAAAACTTATTTTCTAACAAGGCAGATCCTCGGGGGAGGGACGTTCTGCACAAGATCTCTCCACCCAGGAGCAACGGGGAGGAGCTGAGCAATATTTCTGCACCTCATAGCAACTGTATGGTCTGATTCAATGCCGTGTACTGTATGAATATAATGGATATACAATGTGACACCAAATAAGGAGTACAGTTCTGGAGTATAATGCAGTAAATAACTTTGGAACCATTTACATTAAATAATGTAAGGTATGTACACAGTGACTCCACCAACAGAATAGTGAGTGCAGCTCTGGAGTATAATCCAGGATGTGACTCAGGATCAGTACAGGATCAGTAATTTAATGTATGTACACAGTGACTGCACCAGCAGAATAGTGAGTGTAGCTCTGGGGTATAATACAGGATGTAACTCCGGATCAGTACAGGATCAGTAATGTATTGTATGTACACAGTGACTGCACCAGCAGAATAATGAGTGCAGCTCTGGAGTATAATCCAGGATGTGACTCGGGATCAGTACAGGATCAGTAATGTAATGTATGTACAAAGTGACTGTGTGATGCCCTGGCAAAACCAGGTAGTCACAAATAGGCCCCTGCATAACACCTTCCCTCATTAGGAAACATTCAGCCAACCAGAAAACCCTAGTCACCCCCCCCCCCCCTTATGGAAAGATAGACACACCAGTGGGTTTGACCAGGCAGTTGGGACACACCTACCCAGGGGTCCAAACAGTTTGGGGCGGGAAGAACAGTAGTCGAAGTCTGAGTTCAGTTTGGAGAGGAGTGTGGGCTGGAGTTAGGGGTAGCTCCAGCAGAGAAGTTCAAGTGGAACGGTACCAGGGTAGGAGCCCTGGTGCCATTGGCTATGAGGCAGACGGTGGTCTCCGTCAGCAGGAGCCAGGAAGACGGCTCAGTGTAACCGAGGTGGACCGGGACAGGGTTGTAGCCCGCCGGTACCGACCCGGGGAACCGACCCGGAAACCGGAGCACAAAGGGGGGTACTCGGACCTTGAAGCCAGGACCAGAACCAACTAGAGCTGGTTAATTTACCAATTGAGGCCAGGACTAGAGGTCCTGCCCCACCCAAGGTCCCTCATAGAAGACAACAGCCCACCCATTAGGGATAAGAGGTCACCGCCAGGGCCCATAGATCCCACGGGCCAGCGTCTGCGGGCATGGCTCCTTAGGCCACATCCAGCCGGGAGCGGACTCCTGAGTATCACACCAGGAAAGTCCAATTTACATAAAGCCGTGCAGGAAAAGGATAGAGACCACCAGCCGGGTGGGGGACCCCGAACGCAACCGGCCACCATCACCTTGGTTTACTAGAGACTTGTGTGTTTTACTAACAGTGAGTACACCAGCACCCCCTGCGGTTGCCAACCCCTGCACCAAGCCACCGGATCCCGGGGCCACCATCCCTACCCACGGAGGGGTTAACAGCTTGCTGCACAACATCTCCCCCGGGTGCCCCGTAACAGCAGCGGTGGTGTCCCACCTCACCACACACAGTGGGTGGCGTCACGAACTTAATACGGCCCAACCTGTACATATACGTCCCCCCATTTATTCGGCGTGTCCGGAGACCCTCAAGCCACCACCCCTGAAGGCCCGGATCCGAGCAGCGCCGGCTGCTGGCACAGGGGCGGCACAACTGCACCAGCAGAATAGTGAGTGCAGCTCTGGAGTATAATACAGGATATAACGCAGGATCAGTAATGTAATGCATGTACACAGTGACATTAATTTCCATATAGATTAATTCTATATTGATAGTGTACATGCTATCGCCCATACTTCCACAGAAGCTGTTTATTACTTGTCTTTTATAAGTCGGTGTTGAGACAGGAGCTAAAAAGATAAATCACATCCACACCTCTGAAGCATATGTTTGCAGACTGTATTCCTATGGATAGGTACGTCCCTGGGTGTCAAACCTCCCGCCTGAAGGGTGATTTTACGGCACATTAAAAATGTGATCAGATTTATGGAATCATTGTTGCACGCCGGTTCTGGCAGGCGAGCCGCACAGTGGGTTCTTGGAGAATGATTTATACTGTTCTGGCGCCAACATGGAAGGTGTCTTGTTTAATGGTTACCGGACGCCCTCGCCGCTGTGTGACTGGTGCGGGGATCTGATTGTCATTAGCGGAGAATATTTGGCAAAATCTTGGCAATAGCAGCTTTTTGGTGCGGTAAATATAGACACAAGGACATGTGAAGAGCAAACTCAAGCAAGTGATGTTGTTTCTGTTTGGGGAGTACGGCTTAATTGCTGCTCTTAATGTCCTATTAAGTGACTGAGTAAATTCCAGCTGTGAGCCTGTGATAAATCATTTTATGTTCAGCAAGAGGGACTTTCGCTGAAAAAATGAAGAGAATCCATACTTTATTTTTTCTTAGCAGACCAAAGGATTTCTTGAAAGTAATAAAAGTTATGGAGGATTTGTGCTCACACCAATATATAGGGCGGATATAAAAGAACATGACATGATCACTTCCAGGTGACATATATATCTTGGGATTATGCAAATGTAATGCATTCACTCTAACAAAAAAAAAACACATATAGCATAAATATGTTAAAAAATATTACATCGTTTCACCCATAAATGCAGGAAAAGCGTTATGTTGCTGTTCCCACTGTACAACAAGTTAAAAAATGCTTTTAGTGAGCATAATACTCTAATATGTCTAGGAACTGTCACAATTTTAATGCTGTGTAAATTGCCATCTGCTTTTTTGGAGTGAGTACTTCCTCTTTATTAGCATTCTTCCAGTACTATATGTGCTATAACTTCCTTTCCCTCACTTCCATGCATGCACTGCTCCTGACATTGTCCAATGGCTTGCCTGCTCTGAATTGAGAACCCCCCCCCCACTCAGTTATGCATGTATGTGAGTTGGCAGATGGGAGAGGAGGAGCAAGAAAGCATATACCCGCCCAACTTCCTGTTTAGAGACAAAAACCCAACCTCACTTCCTGTTTAGAAACAAAAACCAAGTCTTACATCCTGTTTAGAGACAAAGACCCCCCTCTTATTTCCTTTTGTAAGAAAAAGTCCAACCTCCACTTCCTGTTTAGAGACAACTACATTCCTGTTTAGAGACAAAAACCCACTCCAACTTCCTGTTTAGAGTTAGCCCACTTCCTGTTTAGAGACAAAAACTCCCACTTTTGTTTCAAGACAACACCATTTCTTCTTAGAGACAAAAACGCACTCCAACTTCCTGTTTAGACCCAACCCACTTCCTGTTTAGAGACAAAAACCCACTCCCACTTCCTGTTTAGAGACAACCCCTTTTTGTTTAAAGACAAAAAAACACTCCCACTTCTTGTTTCGAGACAGCCCACTTCCTGTTTAGAAACAGAAACCCACTCCCACTTCCTGTTTAGAGACAACCCACTTCCTGTTTAGAGACAAAAATCCACCCTCAGTTATTATTTGGTAACAAAGACCTGGCCTCAAATCCTGGTGAGAGACAAAGATTATCAAAGCCCCTTCCCATTTTCCATTGTGAGACAGAGAATCTCCCTTAGGCCCGTTTCACACGTTAGTGAAAAACACTGACGTTCTTCACTGATGTGTAAAACACGCACATGTCCCTCCGTGTTCCGTGATTCATGGCACACGTGGGTTGTCCATATGCAATCCGTGATCCGTGATTGCAAATGGACATTATTCACCTGCCTTCGCTTCTGCTGTCCATGGTGCTGAACTCCTCTGGTCTCCAGTGTCCGCCCACTGCTCTCTGCAGCTACTTCCGGGTCGGCTGTTCCTGCTTTCATGAATATTCATGAGCCGGGCAGGAGCTGCAGAGAGCGAAGGCTGCACAGCGAATCACTGGAAAGGTGAGTTGAAAATATTTATTATTTTATATGTCAGTGTTTTTCTGGTACGTGTTTTACGGATCACACCATAGTGTGGTCCGTGGGTCATCTGTGATGCCAGGAAAAAATGGACTTGTCTCCGTGCAGAATCACGGACACGCGTGCACACTGCACGGAGACACGTTCAGTGAAAAATCACTGATGTGTGAGCAGACCCATTGATTATAATGGCTCTGCGTATGTCAGTGATTTTGGTACGTATAAAAAAAAGCACATACGTACCAGAATCACTGACGTGTGAAGGTGGCCTTACTGTAATCCCTTCTGATGTCTCTGCTGCCAGAGATGGATTACACTTGACACCAGATCAGAAGCCAATATAACATTGGTTAACTAGTACAGCTGCACATGGGCCATAGCGTTAAGTGAAGCAGAGGACAACAAGTTAGAGAAGAGACACGTGGCCGCCACTTTGGGAATGATTTTTTTGTTTACAATGTCATTTTTGGCAAATAAATCCCTTTGAATTGGTCATCAGTGACCGGTTAACTTCATAATTGATAATCCTGAGAGGTTGAAGTGTTATTGCTCTGCTGGATCTCCCAGTGATTATCTGGAAATTTTGGGAACTTAGCATCACGTGTTCAATTCCCTAACAGCACAATAAATGGGGAAATTAAGTATTACATATTTGAAAACAAAAGGCTGTCTATCTGAGTAATGCAGGCACTGCAAAAATAGACTCATTTGTAGGCACCGACCAGTCAGAGTAATAAATGGGGTCTGGAATAAAGCAATCCAAACCAAGTGGTCTTGTCCTTCAGCTTCCATCTGCCTCTACCAGCTTCAATCGGGAAAGGTAAAGAATGAAAAGTCTGTGATGTGCACATCTCTGGGTTATAGCAATGCGTAGCCTGCTTTGGATTAAGGAGTGTCACGGGCGGGGGATAGATCACAACTAGGGGGCCGCTTGAGGCACTCGGATTCGGGTGGTGGCTGTGGCTCGAGTGGCAGCCGGATCCGGGGCTCTCGCAGCCTGTCCGTCGCCCAAAATTGAAAAGGGGATATTTACAGGGGAGTTGTCTGTGACACCACCCGTAGGTTGCGGTGAGGGATGATGGTGGCACCGCCGCAGCCTAGTGATGGGGCGCCCAGGGCTGATAGAGCGGGGCAGCAAGATGGGATTTCCTCCACGGGTAGGGGAGGTGTAGACCCAGGGCCCAGTTGATGGTGAGGGATTGCAGGGAGCAGGAAACTCACAGTTTGGTTGTCGTGGTGCTGGATTAGCTGCTGATGATTTGGATGGTCAATAACCACACACACAGTCTGTATTGTAAACCAAATTGCCAATGGCTGGTCACCTTTGGTGGGTGTCTTCGGGTCCCACACCTAGATATACAGCCAGGTGCCCTTTCTTCCACACTCTCTGCCTGTCTCTTTCTTGTCTGGTCTAGTCCACTTGAACGGTCTCCAGACCGGATCCCTTCTCTCGGCACCGGTGGGCTACAACCCTGCCCCTGTCGGCCTCAGGTTACCCGTGACTGTATCTCCGTCACCTGTGGCCCTCACTGCCACCTAGTCCGGTAGTCCGGGGCTCCAACCCCGACTACCACCTTCTCCAGGAAGCTCAACTCCCTCCTGTCAGCTCTTCACTGACTACAGCACAAACTGAAACTTAACTCCTCTCTGCACTTCCTAAGCTCTTCTCGATCCCTCCCATTTTCCTGGGGAGGGGGTGAGTAGGGCCTGATTGGTTGGTGTATATCTGTGTGGGGATTGTGTTGGTGCCAAGGAGGATTAACTCTTTTTTTGACTACCTGGTTTTGCCAGGGTGTCACATTCCCCCTTGGTTGAATACAGCCCGTCCGCGGGCTGTCCGGCCACTGACTTTTTTTTTTTATTTTAACTGCTTCTGAAAAGCAAAGAAGAAGGTTACATGAAAAAAAAAAGCATTTCATCCCCCTAAAGGGGAGGTACATCACTTTAAATGTTTAAACTTTTAACTGTTTTGCCACCCTCCACCTGGGGGTCCAGATGGCCTGACGTTCAACAAGGGTGCAGTCCTTAAACAGTAATTCTTTAAACTTTCAACTTGCGGGTAGCCATCCATGTTCTGCTACCGCTTCCGCTCCCAGTACGGGGCACGGGTTCCGTGCTCCGCTTCCTGCTCAGTTGCCAGGCCCACTCGGATGCCCTCGGCGCCGGCTACGACCAGCCTCTCATACTGCCGTGGGCCCCATCACTCAGTGGCCTGCTCCTCCTCCCTGCAAGTGCACTCCGGCTGCTCCACAGCTGGGACGGGGTGCCTGGGAGTAGCTGGCGCTGCATCGGGGGCAGACTTCCGGTCGGGTGCTGCCTCCACTGCGGCCGGGCGGACTGACAGAGCAGATGTCATCGCCGTTGTGGCCGGGTGGACTGCCAGAGCTGACGTTATCATCGTTGCGGCCATGCTCGGGGCCGGGTGAGACGTCATTGGGGTTGCGGCCTGGCTCGGGGCCGGACGGGATGTCATCGGGGTTGTGGCCTGCTGTGACATCTTGCCGCTCTTGTGTCCAGGAACGGAATTTTGCAGAGTCCTGGCGTACCTGCACTTTACAGTTCTGGTTACATGCCGCTCCGCCCTCTCCTCCCCCTTGGTTTTTCGACAGCCGTCTCGCGGTACCCACTGTCCTTTGCGCTTCCTGTCTTGGGAGTCACCGGTTTCCGCCCACGTTTTTAGGGGGCGGGGCTTCGGCTTCGCGCCTTTTTCGGGGAAGAAGATGATGGCGTTGTTGTTTTGGCGCCAAAGATGGCGGGCAAGATGGTGGCAGTCCAAAATTTTGTAACGGTTCACGATTCAAAAGAAGACGCACGTCATCCAGGTCACAGATGGGGTAAGAATCCTGTTCATGACGCCAATTTTCGAGGTGTGCCATCCCCAACAGCAGCAGCCGGTGGCTGCTCGGATCTGGATCTGCGGTGTGGCTCGAGGGGTCTCCGGACACGGGAGTCTCGCGGACACTTCGAATAAAAAAAAAAGGGGAATTGGTTGTATGTGGGATTTTCTATACAGTCCGTGACGCCACCCACGGTGTGTGGTAATATGGAGTACCACCGCTGCTATTGGGGAGCACCCGGGGACGTTTGAATGGCAGCTAGTTGTTTCTAACCCTCCATGGGTAGGGGTGGATGCCCTGGGGCCCAGTGTCTCTGTGCTGAGGATGGTGGCTGCAGAGGCCAGCGCGCCCAGTCGGACAGGGGGATGTTAGTGTACTCACTATTAAAAAATCACACAAGTCCAGCGGTAACCAAGGTGCCAGTGGCCGGAGCTCCGCGGCCGGGTGTATTCTGGTCCCTCACCCGGGGTGATGGTCTGTCACTTTCCTCTGCACTGCTTATAGTTCTCTTTGGACTTCTCAGTATGGAACTCGGGAGTCTGCTCCCAGAACTTCGGGTGGGAGCCTTGCCCACAGACGCTGACCCTTGGGATCTAAAGGGGCCCTGGCGGATGCCCTATCCCCCGCGGTGGGCTGCTGGTCTTCTATTGGGACTTTAAGTGAGACAGGACCTATAATCCTGTCGTCAACTGGTTAATTAACAAAGTCGGTTGTTCCAGGCTTTGCTTCAGGGTCCAGGTACCCCCTCTGTGCACGGTTTCCGGGTCGGTTCTCCGGTGTCAATACCGGTGGGCTCCTACCCTGTCCTGGTCCACCTCGGATCTCCAGCAGCCATCTTCCCGTCTCCTGACAGACACGGACCACCGTCTGCCACCTAGCCAGCACACTGGGGCTCCAACCCTGACGCCTTTCCTCTCTGACTCCACTTGCACTTCACTTTCTCCTGTCTCTCTCTCCTACTCCTCACTCCACTCAACTTCAAAACTGAACTTCAACTTAACTGACTCTTTTCCCGTCCCGGATTCTCTAGACTCCTAGGTGGGAGTTTTCCTTCTGCCTAGTCCTGCCCCCTGGTGTGCCTGTCCTACCCTGGGGTGGTGACTAGGATTTTGTCGGCTTGGTGTAACCCTGTGAGGGAAGGTGTTGTGCGGGGGCCTATTTTGTGTGTGGCCACCTGGCGATGCCAGGGCATCACAGTAGCACGCATCTGTAAATGGAGGCAATGCAGGGGCTGCCATACCATTGATGCAACTTGTGCAGCCGCACAGGAGACAATTTCCATCTCAAAAGCTGGAGTAATTTTGCATTTCAATGACTTTTTAGGCTGTAAAGGGCCCATATATTCTTTTTGCACAGGGGCCTTTTTCTGTCTGTATCCACCAGTGATGCAATTCATTATCTGACAGCAGTGAAAACCAGTTGTGGCACCTTCCACTGCTGCTGTATAATCCTCTGTAGACGCTTCTACAAACTAATGCTGTATCCTCTGCTAAAAGTTATGTGTAGCGCCCCTGAGACCATCAGGGATATACAAGGTTCTGCATCCCCACCTGGATGCGGGGCCTACCCCCTTAGGTACCCAGAACCCCAGTGCCTGTACCACCAAAATCCCAGGTAATTCCAGTTTTCCCCAACAATCCCCCATATAATGGTGCTTAGCTAGGGTGGGACCATGGATGGCCGCCTAGAGGTGGAGCCAATCCAGTCCACTAGTTGACCAGGTGGGAGTGACAGACTGTGGAGAGTAGTCGGGAACACAGAAAGTGAGAAGGAAGTCTGCAGTGAAAGGGAGCAGACACAGGGAGTTGAGTAGTGACTGTGAAAGGGTGAAGATGAAGCAAAGTGACGTCCTGACTCGGATTAACTGTGACCTGGTACCCAAGAGAGGTGGTTACCGGTAGAGTACTGTGGAGTACTCCCTCAACTATGCACCAATGGGGAACAGGGCCCTAGGACAGGAAAGAGCTTCAAGCCGACCTGATAACACCTGCACAGTGAAGGGACCATCAAGGACCTTGCTGACCCTAAAGAATCCGAAGACTCAGTAGCAAAAAGAGAGCCGGGGACAGGACCAGAAACTCCATCCCCACAGGATTCACGCTACCGTCAGGCGGACAGAGGTGGACAAACCACAAACTGGGGACCCTCAGTGTTCTATACCACGGGGACCCATTTACCAGAGACAGGTGCAGGGGAAGAAGGTACCAGAGAACCAGACTGACACTGGGACGAAGGGGACCTGGAGGCGAAACCAGCCAGCCTTGGATAACCAGCTAACACCTTAAGAACAGTGAGTAAACTAGTTGCACTGATGAATACCTGTAAGGACTCCTTCTTCCGACGTCCACTCCACCCACTGCGGAGGGTCTACCATTCTAACCGCCAATACCATCAGCCCCAGTAGAGACACTGTAACGGCGGCTCCCTATACTTAGCCAGAACACCGCAAGTGGTGTCATGGATAACTTATTCACAAATCCCCTGTAAATATCCCCCATTACAAAAAGGGCCTAGGGCACGGAACCGGGTAACGGCCACCATCGTGACATTCCCAATAGAGACACTGCCCGGAACCGAGTACCCCATGTCCCTGGGTGCTACATATGCACTTGACATGGGATTTAATTCACACTTGCAAATTCATGCAATTAAACTGTATAGCGGAATACAATAAAGGTTTGTAACCCCGAGAGATGCTTCAGTTTAGAGTAGGTTTCCAGTAACGAGATATGCCTTGACGTGGCTACTGGGCAGATATAGAAATGGCCATTTTTGTATGTTAAATATTAAATATCTCATGTTTTCCTAGATTTCCTTAAGCAGTAATGCATATCTATATTCTTGCATTCTTTGTTTGCATGAGTTAGCATTCCAGACTACAACTGTCTTTTTTGTTATTACATGGAATACAGTAAAGAGGAAGCGAAAGACAATTTACCAAATCTCATCCATATGGTTTCATCTGTGGTATGGATTTTTAAATCCAAAGTGTTATGTGCATTCTGTTACAGATTATTTGTAAATTTTGCTTTTTGACTTTTCTAGTTTTGCAGACTTTGCTGCTGATAATCTATGAATTCGAACAACAATCCACTAGTACATTTTTTTTAAATAATTTAATTTATTTTCTATTTTTCTTACTTTTGACCTGCAAAGGATAAAACCTGATGGATTCTGTGCAAGATTTTCTTTCCTTTTTAAATTTTCTGCAAAATTCATTCTGCAGAAAAAAGGTCATTTTACAAAAGAAGCAGAGCTGTGGCTTTCCCAAAAATCAATAGTGCTTGTCTTTATTTTTGGAGAAAAAGTTTTAAAAATGTTTTTTTTTCTGTCTTTTATTTTTGGGAAAAAAGTTTTTATAATTTTTTTTAATTCTGTATTTTATTTTTGGAGAAAGTTTTATAAATGTTTTTTTTATTCTGTCTTATTTTTGGAGAAAGTTTTATAAATGTTTTTTTTATTCTGTCTTTTATTTTTGGAGGAAAAATTTAGAAATGTTTTTTCCTATTCTGTCTTTATTTTTGTAGGAAAAATTTAGAAATGTTTTTTTTTATTCGGTCTTTTATTTTTGGAGAAAAAGTTTTGTAAAATTTTTTTTATTCATTTATTTATTATTTTTGGAGAAAGTTTTTTTTTTAAAAAAAAAAATTCTTTTAACTACTTTTTATTTCTTTTTGTGTTTTTTTTTTAAATTATTATTCTACTTTTCTGTTTCCAACAGAACTTCCGGAACGTGACCGTCAGATTATAACGCTGCGGACGCTGGTGAGGCAGCTACCACCGTGTAACCGCGACACCATGAGAGTCCTTTTTGAACACCTCAGAAAGTGAGTTGGTAGATTTACGTGAACGCTCTTGTTTGGTGTCTTTAACTAACTGGTCCATGACAAATTTCTAAAACATACTCCAGGGAGCATCGCACTCACATACCAAGACGTCTCCTCGGCATCTATCGATCGCTCCGCTACCCAGTCTATAAACCGCAGCAGGTTCCAATCAAAGCGTGGCTCGGCTCCATTACCTCACAGGGCCACACTCTAATTGATCCCTGCTGTGGGCCATTTTGAAGGGAAATGAAAAAATCAACACATGATTCCTGTAATGATTTTAGTTCCTTTTAAATATATGTAACCCTTTGCTGTCTCTAGGTGCCTAGAAAGGGTTAAAAGTCATGTTTTCCTTTAAAAAAAACCCCAAAACGTTGCAACAGCCGGAAGAGCTTACACTCACATCTTCACCTCACAGGAGCAACTACATTCTAGCCACCGAGAATAGATTCCTGTGGCTCCGCTGACTATAGTCTGCATCGGGACCGCTCCCTGCCCGGTGCACCGCTTATGATAGATGAGGGCCATCTGGTCATGGGTCCCCAGAACCTCGGGCTCTGACCAACAGGCCAGATTGCCCTCATTAGTAACTGCCCTTCATGGGCCCCCTTCACCTCTGGGCCCCGGTTCAACTGCAGTCGCTGCACCGGCAGTATGTCCGCCAGTGCACTTGTACCGCCCCCGTGCCAGCGGCCGAGCCGCTCGGATCCGGAGCCGCGGTGGCTCGAGGGGTCTCCGGATCCGGGGGGTTCGCGCGGACACTCAAATTTAAAAGAGAGGGGATAGATATGTACAGAGGATGTGTAAGTTCGTGACGCCACCCACGGTGTGTGGTAATGTAGGAGACCACCGCTGCTGTTGGGGAGCCCATGGACGATGGTGTAGCAGCAGGATGTTTATCCCCTCCGTGGATAGGGGGTTTTGTGTCCCGGGGCCTGTTGGGTGTTGGTGAATGGGGTGCTGTTAGTTAGAAGAAAAGGGCTTTTCTGCGTACTCACTTAGTCCAAGAATAACAACTCCGACAGCTTGTAAACCAGAATTTTGAGCACCGCTGCAGCATGGAGGGAGCACGCCTGGATCCGTGCCCTTGGTGTTGCTGTTAGCCTGTGGCCTTTTCCGTGGCACCTTCTAACTAATTGGACCCTCAAGCTTGAAACTTTTTGGGTCCCACTCACCCGTATGGCTAACGGAGTGAGCTTGCTCTCAGGGTTCATGCGTAGAATTTCTTTGGACTGTATTTGGGAAAGTCCTATCTCATCGGTGCACTAGTACTCCGATTTTGGAGCAGGTTGGGGATGAATCTTGAAGTCTTCACCCCCGTCGGGTAAATCCCCGGGACGCGTGAAGCTACTTCCCAGCCTAGGGTCCACGTACCCCGTTGTGCCCTGGCCCCTGCCCGGTGATGGCTCAAGGCCGCCGGCTGCCCTCCTTGGCAGTCCGTGCCCCTTGACGCGATCCCCTGTGACCGGGGTTCCAGCTCCTACCAGGTCCAGACCAACATCTGCCACCTAGTATTGAGGAGCCCTGCTCCTGACCTCCCACACAACACCGTGACCTCTCCCTTTCAGAGACTCACTTTCCACCTCCTCCTTTCACTCCAGTTTCACTTCTCTGTCACTTTCTCACTTCATCCTACCAACCCCCCATGTGGGCGGCCCTATTCCCTTCAGGCCCCCCAATGGTGTGTCTGATGGGTTTGGTGCAAAGTGTTCCTAGGATTTTGTAGCTTTGCTACACCGGAACCTGTAGAGGGGGAAAATATGTCCTCTCTCTGCGGGCTCCGGGAATCACTAACAGCCGAGCTGTGAGCAGGTGACATCACTCAGTTCATCGGAGGTCACAGCCACGTTCGCACGGTGTGTCCTTAGGTGACCTGACTGCCAGACTGTGGGACACGGCCATGACCCGCAACCTAACAGTTCAGCAGTCAGGTCACCTGAAGTCCTTTATCCAGGCCCTCCTTTCACTTTTTTTTTTGTTCAGTGAATCTATTATTATAACATGCTGAAGCAAAAAATGTATAGTCTCACTGCTCTAACAGTAAATAATCCATAACTTCACTGCTCTAACAGTAAACATTCCATCATATCACTGTTTTAACAGTAAATAATCCATAATCTCACTGCTTCGTCAGTAAATAAATCATATTTGTACTGCTCTAACTGTAAATAACTCATAATTTCACTGTTCTAACAATAAATAACCCATAATCTCACTGCTCAACCAGCAAATAATTCATAAATTCACTGCTCTAACAGTAAATAACCCATAATCTCATTGTTCTAACAGTAAATATTTAATCTCCCAGCTCTGACAGTAAAGAATCCATAATTTCACTGCTCTAACAGCAAATAACTCATAATCCCAGTGTTCCCTCAGTAAACAACCCATAATCTCACTGCTCCATCAGTAAAAATGTTTCATAATCTCACTGCTCTAACATTAAATAACCCATAATCTCACTGCTCCATCAGTAAAAATGTTTCATAATCTCACTGCTCTAACATTAAATAACCCATAATCTCACTGTTCCATCAGTAAATAATCCATAGTCTCACTGCTCTAACAGATAATAACTAGTGATGAGCGAGTACTAAAATGCTCGGGAGCTCGAGGCTCGGGCCGAGCATTTCAAAATACTCGTGTACTCGGCCCGAGCACCGAGCCCAATGTTATCCTATGGGAGACCCGAGTATTATTCTGAAATGATCCCCGGCAGCATGTAGAAACCATAAAACTGTAAATTTAAAAAAAAACGTGCGTGTGTGTGTAAGCGTGCATATATATATACACGCGGAGTGGAGTGCGGGAGGGGCCGTAGCCGAGCGGGGAAGTGTCGGGCTAAAGGCACGGTCATGCTGTGAGGGCCGGCCAATCACTGCAATTCCACAAGTAACAGGGCTGTGGCATTGCAGTGGTCTGCCAGCCAATCCCTGCATAAGGGATGGCTGTAAAAAGAGCGCCAACATGAAGACCACGAGTACAGCACGAGTATCGCGAAATTACTCGGTCCCCGCCGAGTAGCCCGAGTACAGTGATACTCGTGCGAGTACCGAGTAGTGACAAGCATACTCGCTCATCACTAATAATAACCCATAATCCCAGTGCTCCATAAGTAAACAATCCATAATCTCACTGCTCTAGCAGTATAGAACCAGTTATACCACTGCTCTAACAGTAAAGAATCCATAACATCTGCGATGCTGATTAAATTTTCTTTTCTCTAGTCGTAGGGTTACAGGACAATTGCTTTTTAAATGTCAAGGTTCCGCTGATGTTTACCAAATAGGCATAAACCCCTGAAGAAAAGTCTCTGGAGCATTGTTAAAGTATTTTATGTAATTTTGAGGGAAACTTTTGTATATTACATATATAACTAATTTATGGCAGCGGAACGTCTTCATTTGGTAGCATTATTTTGCAATGTAAACTCTTAGAAATACATATGGCATGAATGAAATATTCATGTTATCGATAGTGAGATAAGCTAATGGTGCTGTCACATTAAATGAGGATAAATAAACAGCTCCGGGCTGTACAGAGCACTTCACACCTCGGCTGATAATGTGCTATTTTTACTATTACCTCCAGTGCAGGTAAATATGATTTCAGTGTCAGTAAATACACCGTTTTCAAGCTGATTAGAAAGCTTTATAAAACACTCTTTCGCCGGGCTGTTAACATGTGAAGTCACGCTGTGACATTACTTATCGAAAGTAACATTACCTGGAGGGATTTGGGCTCTTCTGTTTGCGAGACGGGAATTAGAGTGTTGCACAAAATGTCACTGCCTGGATTTTTAAGGAGAAATATCAGCTATTTATACACAAGACTGGTTACTTGTTAACCTGCAGCGTTATGTGCAATTTATTACGAGCAGATTATATGTCGCCTCGCTCAGTGCGGATCGGTTAATATAGAACGCGCCATATCCTTCTAAATTGTATACATGACCCATTACAAAACTCTTATATCATTAAAGAGGTTGTCCACCTTTAGGTACAATTTATTTATTTACATATATGCATGTATTTGAGGGTAAAATAAATTTTTGCAATTGGGTTTCATTAAACATTTTGCATCGTTTGGCTTTTAAAGGATTTTCTTTTCCCTGAACATTCAACTTTGATGTGGTCATAAATCAGCTAAGAGGAGTTAAAAAAAAAAAAAAAAAAAAATAGGTATAAGAGTTATAAACTCCCCATCACACCATCTTAGTGCGCTCACTGACAGATTCTCAGTTAACTCACTCTGGTGCGAGCAATAGAAAGTGCAACACAGAGGCAGAAGTGACGTGAAAAAATGATTCACTCCAATTTCAAGCACTTAATCGGAAATTGTTAGCAGGTTTTTGTTATGTAATCTAAAGACAGCAGGGGATTGAGGCTGACACGGATTTTTGTGATGTGTCATTTATTACCATGTATGCTGTTGCTTACGTGTGTATATATATGTATATATATATATTTTTATATATATAATATAAACACAGTATATATGTAATGGGAAGAAGGAAAAGGGTTAATCCGCACTACCGTGGGGAATAAGATGATGATCACTTGCGGAAAAAATCGTGATTTATTATTCTATGCATTTCAGAATCTTGAAAACTCCTTCATCATTAGCCAGAATCACTGATGTTTATGTATAGTGAAGGTTTGATCAGCTGGGATTATCATTGCTAGATCAACACTTTTCCAGCACGTCCTTCTCTGAGTAGCACCTCTCTGTCTATAGACTTTTTACATAGAGAGTCCAGTGTGGGCGGATTTACTTTCTCAGCTCTGCTGCAAGTTTAAATCTAAAATCTCTGATTGTGTCAGAACTACTGCACCCAGTGATCTAAGTGATACATCGTTGGATTCAGGGTCTCTTTGCCTACATCATGCTCCTCTCAGACACTATTTAGATGCTCTTACTTCTGTATTAAATCTGTCATTAAAGGGATTACATTGATGGCCTGTCCTTAGGATAGGTCATCAATGTCAGATCGGCTGGGGTCCGACACTATGGACCCCCGCCGATCAGCTGTTCTCGGCGTTGGCAGCAGACAGCTGGAAATGCTCAGTTCCGGAGCCGCTCCATCTTCTGATTGCAGCCGCGGCCGGGTACTGCACATCCACCTCCTATTGATTTGAAATCTCTGATCCACCCGCGGTTGTTAGAGGCACATGTTGGCTGATCAGATCAGCAAATCTTGTGCAAGGATAGATGCAGGCTCGGTGTGTGAGCCCGCATCAAAAGCAAGAACACGACCTTGGACGTATCAGTACTGTACGTCCAAAGTTGTGAAGAGCTTAAATATCTTATCAGACAAAACTCCTTTCTTCTCCTCGACTGATATTTCATTCTCAAAATTCTCAATTCCCAGGTAAAATCTGTCTGCAGTGAAGACAGATTTTCCCATTTCGGAGATAGGAGATGGCAGTTGGTGCTGAAGATGGCAGTTGGTATCTTTCTGCATAGAATCTTATCAAAACCAACTGTCATCTCCGATCTTGGTAATTTAAAAATCTGTCTTCATCAAAGACAGATTTTACCCGGGAACTGAGAATTTTGAAAATGAAGGATCATTTCAGGAAGAGAAAGAAGCAGATTTGTCTGATTAGATGTATCCCGAAGTTGCTTATTTTCATGTGTAGTATTGATTTATTAAATAAAAATTGAAACAAAAGTTACTCTTTAACTATGTCAGGAACGCTGGCGCCATTGTGTCATTACCGTCACATCGGCACATTTTTGTGCATGGTAGGACATCTACACTCGTTATTTATGGAATGAATAAGTCAATGTTCTGCTTTTCTACTTTTGTACATTTGTTCCTTTACTACTTCGGTGGTTCCAAGATGCCGATTTATTGATATTTCACTACAATGGGGTACATCACTTTTATTTCTCACTTAGGCCTTTTTGGCTCTGCTCATTATTAGAAAAAAAAATTGGTGATTTTCCAAACAAATTATATGTTTTCTTTCGCCATTAGTCGTCTATTTGTCATTTGTCAGAATTAGTTGGAGAGATTGGTGGGGAAGGTGGCGGAAACTCTTCCCTATTATTTTTCTTTTTTTGAAAGAAAATTGCTGAACCCAGATGTCTACTTTTGATACAAACAGAAAAGACTCCGCCAACCGCAGCATCTGGCTCATTGGCTCGTCTGTCGAGTGAGTTGCTGTCGGAGTTCCGCCTCTGCGTGGTCAGCTGATTGCATGGCACAGATCATCCTGTTCTACAAAAAAAAAAGTGTATATATATATATATATATATATATATATATAATATATATATATTTTTTTTTTTGCTTCTGATTCATTTTAATCTATGTTACATTCATCTTTGCTGGCAAC
The DNA here is from genome assembly GCF_048569485.1 of Anomaloglossus baeobatrachus. Lineage (NCBI taxonomy): Eukaryota > Metazoa > Chordata > Amphibia > Anura > Aromobatidae > Anomaloglossus > Anomaloglossus baeobatrachus. The sequence goes on from NC_134359.1 coordinate 29,349,751, forward strand.
ATAGAGCATATTTGTTTTTAGACTTTTATTTAGTCATCATATTGCCCTGAGAAATATGTTTTGATACATTGGCGATATTGTCATGATCTCATTAAATAATGGGGTTTCCAATTTTATATTTTTTTTGTTAGTCTACTAGATATTGATTAAAATGGAAAAAAATACTTCCCATCCAAATATTCCCTTGTTCTCCCTTTCCAATTTTTTTTTTCCCCATTTTTTTTTTTTTTTTTTAGTCTACTAGATATTGGTTAAAATGGTAAAAAAAATTACTTCCCATTCAAATATTCCCTCGCTCTCCCTTTTCATTTTTTTTTCTTTTTAATTTCTTTAATTTTTTTATTCTACAAGATATTGGTTAAAGTGGAAAAAAAATACTTCCCATCCAAATATTCCCTTGTTCTCCCTTTCCAATTTTTTTTTTCCCCATTTTTTTTTTTTTTTAGTCTACTAGATATTGGTTAAAATGGAAAAAAAAATTACTTCCCATTCAAATATTCCCTCGCTCTCCCTTTCCAATTTTTTTTCTTTTTAATTTCTTTAATTTTTTTATTCTACTAGATATTGGTTAAAGTGGAAAAAAAATACTTCCCATCCAAATATTCCCTCGTTCTCCCTTTCCAATTTTTTTTTCCATTTTTTTTAATTTTTATTTTTTTTTAATCTACTAGATATTGGTTAAAATGGAAAAAAAATACTTCCCATTCAAATATTCCCTCATTCTCCAGTGTTCTGCAGTGATGACACGTAAGAGGGACACAGAACTTTTTTTTGGCTAGTGATTTTTACTCCTGGTCACCTCATGAGCCCCAATGGGGACAGTGTTGCTAATGTATGTAAAGAGCTGCGGAATATGTTGGCGCTATATAAAATTAAAAATAAATATTACCTGTCAGGACGACTTATTATCACCGTAATAATAAAGACCAGCAGGGACTAGTGGGGTTTGAAAGGTTTTATTGTTCTTTTAACCCATATTAAGCCTCGTTCACAAACACTTTTCTTGTCATTAAAGGGACTTTGTCAGTAGATTTTTGCACTGTAACTTGAAGACCTCATGCTACAAGTGATAAAACAAAGACTTCAGCCCTGTGTCTGTTATCTCAGTCTTTTTTCTTTGTTTACCTGCAATGTTAGCTTAAGCCTCTTATCTTTATCATTAGTGGGTCTCAGCAGCTCAAGAGTTAGGCTGACTCCACCCCCTCTCTGTGATTGGCAGCTTCTGTATATTGAAATGTACACTGAAAGCCTGGTATGGGCGGGGGCAGCTCTCAGAGCTCTGCTACATGCAAAATCTCAAATCTTTCACTGTCAGAACGGCTGTAGCCACTAATCTAAGTGATACATTGTTGAACTCAGGGCCTCTTTGTGGTGAGATGAGGTAGCAAAAATCTGCTGACAGGTTCTCGTAAAAACACATAAAAACATCATAAATTTCAATTATCTCTCAAAAAATGTTTAAAAGTTTTTCAAGATTTGTTTTTTATTATATCTGTAACCAGGGGGAAAAAAACATAATACAAAACGTTTTGTCAAGAAAAAGAAGCATTATGGAAAATTCCTAATACATATTGTATATAGTGCATTGTGAAAAACAATTATCTTATTCCAAAAATGTCACCAAAAATTCTACAAACCAAAACAAATATTACATGCAGTGTATTTTTTGTTTTAATATTGTTTTTTTTAAAGAGGACCAGTTACCAGATTAATAGAGGACCATTTTTACTCTTGTTTAATTCCCACTGCTCTCCTGAGTAATCCCATTCAGTTTTTAAAAAAAATATGTCATACAGTTCCTGAGATATGGGTCTTTTTAATTTAGTTTTAATTTTTATGGTATTTATTGAAGGGGCATGACTCACAGGGTAATTATGAAGAGCTGCCTAAACACACACCCCTGAGGATCCTGTGAGCCACACCCCCTTCCTAAGACTATAAAAATCACCATTAAATTAAAAAGGCCCATATTTATGCAACTGTATGCCAGATTGTTTTGGGGGGGGAGGGGGTTTAAAAAAAAAAAACTTAAAGTAGCAGTTCAAATTAAATGTTAGCAGAAAGTGAACACTTTTTGTCTGGTAATAGGTCGTCTTTAAAACTCTTATCTGGCCATTTCCATTTATTTTTTCATACACAACAGAAAAATATAGGTAAAACTTGCCTACTGTAGATTACAAAAGGTTCCAGAGATGAAAAAAAGAAATTGTACATGGTCTGAATATTTTTCACATATTCATCGTGAGTTTTCTAATAAAATGGAAACATGACAAACTTTTTATCTAATCTAGTGAATTAAAATAGCCCTTTCTAGTCAATGAATCTGTGAATAAAAATGGACATCACACGGATACCACTTGTGTTATGGGTAGGATAGGTTTGAAACCCTTTGTTTTTTTTTCTCATGAGCACAAAAAAATTCTACACTGATGATAATAAATGACACATGGACCCAAAAAATCAGAAAATGCTCAAAATGAATAATAATAATAATAATAAAAAAAAATTCTACACTGATGATAATAAATGACACATGGACCCAAAAAATCAGAAAATGCTCAAAATGAATAATAATAATAATAATAATAAAAAAAAATTCTACACTGATGACAAAAATGGACACATGGACCCAAAAAATTCAGAAAGTTCTCAAAATTAATATATACAGTGGAACTTTGGATTACGAGAACAATCCGTTCTGGGAGTGTGCTTGTAAACTAAGTTACTCGTTCAGCAAAGCAAAATTTCCCTTGGGAAATCATTGCAGCTCAGACAATTTTTTACACAACTTGTTCAATCTCCCATCCTGGTCCCCTATTGTGCCATTCCACACACAGACACACACACACACACACACATATATGCACAAACACACACACATGGTCAAACACGCGCACGCACATGCTCAAACACGCGCACACACATGCTCAAACACGCGCACACACATGCTCAAACACGCGCACACACATGCTCAAACACGCACACACACATGCACACACATGCACACACACACACATGCACAAACACGCGCATGCACACGCTCAAACATGCACGCACATTCACAAACATGTGCACACACACTCACTTATACTCCTATGTTCCTATGTTCCCTCGCCGTCCTGGTTCTTGCAGTCCGCCAATAACCATGGTGGCCGATGCAAGGCCTTCAGCGGCTGTCGTCATTAGCATGAGCCGTTTGCCTCTGTGATTGGCCAGCATGCTGACGTCAGAGGCATGAGCCGCTTGCCTCTGATTGGCTAGACGTCAGTGGCTCTGGTTGGTCAGCGCGCTGCCATTGGGAAGCACAGCGGCAGCTCCTGTATCGGTCGCACTGGTTACCGGATACACATACCAGTGGATTACAAGAACTAGGTATGAGGCCGGCGAGGGAACAGAGGATATGTGAGTGTGACGCCCTGGCCTATCGGGTCATCACAGGATATTGTGCAATCTGCCCTTCTGTGCAATATCCACCTCCTCATTGACTATGGGTCCCCAACCAATGGTGTTGCAAATAGCAGCTAATTAAAATCCTAGGAACACTCTGCACCACACCCACCAGACACACCAGTGGACGGCCTGAGTGGAATGGGGTCGCCCACTTGGGGGGTTGGTAAGGGGACGTCAGGAGTGTCAGGAGTGAGTCAGTGAGAGTCAGAGTCAGGAAGTGAGAGGAGGTCAGGAGCTGGTCTCCGTGGAAGTACAAGGTAGCAGACGGTGGTCTGGGCCTAGTAGGTGCTGGACCCCCGGTCGCAGGGGATCGTGACAAGGGGCACGGTATTGTTGAGGAGGACAGCCGGCAGCCTTGTACCATCACCGGGCTGGGACCAGGGCACGACGGGGTACATAGATCCTAGGTCAGGGAGTAGCTTCAGGCAACATGACAATTGACCCGACGAGAACGGAGCCTTCAAGATCCGCTCTCCACCCGCTCCAAAATCAGGGTAATAACGCAACGAGGGGGATAGGACTTTCCACTGAAACGGTCCAGGAAATCCCAAGCGTGAACCCTGAGAGCAAGCTCCCTCAGTTAGCAAGACTGGGGAGCAGGACCCGACTAGTTTCAAGCTATAGGGGCCAACTAAGAAGAGAACAAGGTGCCAAGGGAAAGGTCACAGATCATCAGGCAACACCAGCGGGAACGGGACCCAAACATGCTACCCTGAGCGGCAGCGGTGTCCAGAACTTTGGCTTATCAAGTTGACGGTGTCAGCTTTATGGACTGAGTGAGTATGCAAGTGACCCTTTCACCCCAACGGCACATCTCCGTCACTATCACCAAGTCCTGGGGCATCCCCCCAACCCGTGGAGGGGTTAAACACCTAGCTGGCCACTCCATCACCACCAGGTACTCCCAACTGCAGCGGTGGTACTTCACTTTACCACACACCACGGGTGGCGTCACGAACTTTAACCATACAGCCCCATGTAAATACCCCCCCTTTAATTTGAGTGGCCGCACGACCCCAACCCCCCGGGTCCGGACGCCCTTCGAGCCACCGTGGATACAGATCCGAGTAGCCCGGCTGCTGACGCGGGGGCGGCACATGAGCATAATATGTGTGTGTTTGTGCGTACAGAACCAGAAGTGTGTGCGGTGAGTATTTGCTCGTACAGCAAAGCTTGCTCATAAACTGAGTTACAAATTTACAGCAAGCTTTGCTGTATAGCAAAATATTCGCATACCAAGTTACTCAGAAACCGAGGTTCCACTGTAATTAAAAGCAAAAAATTCTACATTAATGGCAAAAATGGACACATGGACCAAACAAAATTAGAAAGTTCTCAATGAATATCTAATATATAAAGCTGAATGTGTGTATGTATATATGTATGCATGTGTGTGTGTGTGTGTGTCCGGGATTGGCATCTGCACCGTCGCAGCTACAGTCACAAAATTTTGCACACTCACACTTCTGGACCCCGAGAGCGCCATAGGCTATGTTTTGAGGGGAAAATTTAGCCCCGCGCTTTACAGTTATTCACCAAAAAACCTGCCTCCATTAAAGCGAATGAAGCTGGGAGCCACAGTGCAGCCAGAACTTCAGAAGAATGCGCAGCCACGCCCTTAAATGGAATGTTGGCGTGTCAATGCAGCCAGGGAAAGAGACAGACACAGACAGGGAAAGAGGCAGACACAGACAGGGTAAGAAACAGACATAGACAGGGTAAGAGACAGACACCGACAAAGAGACAGACTGACAGGGAAAGAGAGAGACAGGTTAAGAGACAGACACAGACAGGTAAAGAGAAAGACACAGACAAAGAGACAGACACAGGGAAACAGACAGGGAAAGACAGGGAAAGAGACAGACAGGGTAAGAGACAGACAAAGACAGGTAAAGAGACAGAGGGAAAGAGACAGACAGGGAAAGAGAGGGAAAGAGACAGACAGGGAAAGTGACAGAGATAGATAGACAGACAGGGAAAGAGATTGAGACAGACGGCGAAAGAAACCGAGACAGAGAGGGAAAGAGACAGACAGACAAGGAGATAGAGAGAGATATATATATATACAGAGGGGGAGACAGACATTATAATTACATTTCTAACTATTTGTTTTGTGGTTTTTGTGTGCAGAATACATTTTTGTTAATACATTCTATTTTGTTAACAGTTATTAACCCGGGCGAAGCCGGGTAGTACAGCTAGTATAATAATAAAAAAGACCTTCTACGTTAATGGCAAAAATGGACACATGGACCAGAATAATCAGAAAGTGCTCAGTTAATATATTAATAATGAAAAAAAATTCACACTGAGGGTAAAAATGGACACATTGACCAAAAATTTCAGAAAGTTCTCAAAAATTAATATATAATAATAAAAATGATAATAATAATAATAAAAAATTCTATACTGATGGCAAAAATGGACATATGGACCCAAAAAATCAGAAAGTGCTAAATATTAATATAATAATAATATTAATAATAAATAATAATAATACTGCATTCAACACTGTTGGCAAAAATGGACACATGGACCCAAATATTCAGAAGGTGCTCAAAATTAACACATTAAAAAAATCTACACTGATGGTAGTAATGGCACATGGACAGAAAAAAAATCAAAATTAATATGCTCAAAATATATAATAATATAATAATAATTAATAAAGTTCTACAATGATGGTAAAAATGGACACATGGGCCCAAAAATTCAGAAAGTGCTCAAAATTGATGATAATAATAATGATAGTAATAATAAAAATTCTACACTCACAGAAAGAATGGACACATGGACCCAAAAATTGAGAAAGTGCTCAAAATTGATATACAATATCATACTAAAAATAAATAATAATAATAATAATAATAATAATAATAATAATAATAAAATAAAAAATATATATATACACTGATGGCATAAACACACGTAGCCCAAAAAGTGCTCAAAATTAATATAATTATACTAATAATAATAAAAAAATTATATACTTATGGCAGAAATAAACATGTGGACCAAAAAGAGCCCAAAATTGATAAAGTAGTAGTAATAATAATAATAATAATAATAATAAAAATGTAATGTGTGAATGAAGCCTTAGAGCAGTATTAGTGATATTTCATAAATTAAAAATAAAATACACAAATTGTAAATAAGAATAAAAATAAATAATGTTGTAGTTTTACTTGTAGTTTTACTACATATTATTTAAAGTTTAGGGGAAATAAAACTTTATTTAGTATGACAATTTTTCTACAAATACCCAAAAATATTTATTGAAATGATTACTTTCAATTTTTATTTTTTTAATTCAGAATGTATTTTTTTTTCTCTAATTCCAACCTGTGGCCAACACCTTAAATAAGCAAATAAATTAAAATACAAATTAAACAATCTAAAAAAGTGAAAAAATGGATTTAAAATGGCATCATCTGCGCAAAGAAAAACAATGTATCATTCTGTATTGTAATTGTATCGTTGCTGGTTTTCTAATTATTACTGTGACAGCACATTGGCGCGCTCCGAGGAAGATCTGCAAATTTTTATAAACAAATAGCACTTGGAGAAAAAAAAATTAAGGAGAGAATCATAGACTGGAACGCGCCCCATTTCTAATAGGAACAAATATCTGGCAGTTATATGCAAGAAACTGCTAACTCACAACAGAGTGACCTACTTGGAGGACTTCGCCAAAGAGACAGCATTTTATGCAATCCTTCTGAAGTAGCGTCGTTATGTCTATACCATCTGCAGATTTATTATTCTGCCTTGATAAAAAAAAAAAAAAAAAATTCTCTGCCTGAACAATATTGAACCAAACCCAAAGTAGAAGGCTCCAATATTGTGGGCGCCACACCCGCACCTACTGATGTGGTCCAATTTTTTTTTTATATTTTTTTATTTCCCTTTCTTTCTCTGAAAGCACCTAATTAAGAAATCCTGACTCATTTACATAGATCTTTTTGATCTAAATTACACTCCAAACCGCACCAAATTAGGAGCATCTGTGAATGTGAAGTGTTTGTTCCCTGCGTCTGCTGGAGAGGGGCCGGCTCTGGACGGCACATGTTTAAAGTGACGAAAAAATTATTTAATAAAAACTTACCTCCAAGATGTATTTTTTTTCCCCCGCTAATAAGTCACAGTGAGGATAAGCAGCGCCTAAATGTTTCTGATTATTTCAGGCTGTGACACAAGATGTTACGGGCTCGGAATGAGGAGGGAGTGCAGACCACCTACCTAGTGCCTATCATTTAGAAAAGTACATTTTAATGGGCTTTTGTCAATACTAAACCTCTGTGTAGTAATAATAATAATAATGAAACGCGTCAGCCCCACACCTGACTGATGGCTAAATGAAGAAAATCTAATCTCATCATTATTTTATCCAAAGGAACCTGTCAGGGAACCTGTAGGAGATAAAATATGAGTTGGGGAGGGAACTGGTACATTTACATAAAGGGTTATTCCTCATAAAAATAGTTATTCCCTATCTATAATGTAAGGAATAACTTACTGGGGGGGGTCTAATGACCGCGTCCGACCATTGGAACCACCAGCAATCCCGAGATGCGAGCTTTGGAGCTCTGAAGATGGAGGTCTGCAAAGCCTTGCCTTGAATGGACATGCTCATTCTCTGCTTCAATCATTGTCAGTGGGTCTGTCGGAAATAGCCAGGTACATTGCGCCGCTATTTCTAGTAGTCTAATAGGCCATGAATGGAGTGGAGGTCGAGCATGGATATCTCTATTCCATTCAAGATAAGGCTGTGCAGAGCTCCATTCTTAAGACCCCGTTACACGCAGCGACATCGCTAGCGATCTCGTTACCGTTGTGACACACCCAGATTGTTGCAACGAATTGCCGAGATTGCTCATAGGTCGTTTTGTAGCGGTCACACGTACACATCTCACAAACGACGCTACATCGTTCAGCGATATATTGTTTGACCAAGGCGGTCGTGTGGATGTTGTTCGTCGTTGGCAGGGTGTCAAACGTAGCAATATAGGGATAAGGCTGCACATCAAACTTAGATAATGGTATAATGCCTCAAGCATATGGAAAAATATTGGAATATACAATGAAAAATGCTACTTGCTAATTTGAACATGTGAATAATGAAATGCATACCTGCCATGAATATTAGGAAAAAGGAGATATTTAGCAATCGCATTGATCAATGTAACTGAGCCCCAAGACCTCGTCAAGGTATATCTCTATATTGGGGTCCCTAGCTCTGTGACCCTAACTGTGTGTCATCTCATTGCAATTAAAAACTGCTGTGGGTGGAGAGGGGTAACTAAGGACTTTCTTATATAGGAGATGGAAAAAAACATGGCTAAAAGGGGCGGAGCTGTGTTCACATTCAGAAAAAAACTACATATAACTGAATATGATAACTGAAGTGAGCACTAATATATATATATATTATGAGTGCAAGCCAAAAAATACATACTATATAAGGATAAGGCTGCACATCAAACTTAGATAATGGTATAATGCCTCAAGCATATGGAAAAATATTGGAATATACAATGAAAAATGCTACTTGCTAATTTGAACATGTGAATAATGAAATGCATACCTGCCATGAATATTAGGAAAAAGGAGATATTTAGCAATCGCATTGATCAATATAGAGATATACCTTGACGAGGTCTTGGGGCTCAGTTACATTGATCAATGCGATTGCTAAATATCTCCTTTTTCCTAATATTCATGGCAGGTATGCATTTCATTATTCACATGTTCAAATTAGCAAGTAGCATTTTTCATTGTATATTCCAATATTTTTCCATATGCTTGAGGCATTATACCATTATCTAAGTTTGATGTGCAGCCTTATCCTTATATAGTATGTATTTTTTGGCTTGCACTCATAATATATATATATATATATATATATATATATATATATATTAGTGCTCACTTCAGTTATCCTATTCAGTTAAACGTAGCAATATGTCTGCTGCGTTCCAAACGACGAACAATATTTTGAAACTGAACGACGTGTCAACGATCAACGATTTTCAACGTATTTGTGATCGTTCAGAGTAACACTCAACGACGTCGCTAATGTCTACGGAAGTGCGTCACGTAAACCGTGACCCCAACGACATATCATCAGATAAATCGTAGCGTGTAATAGGGCCTTTAGAGTTCCAGAGACCAGATCTCAGAATCGGTGGGCATCTCGGTAAAAAGGGAATCATTTTAGAGGGCAGTAACCTTTGAATGCAATGGTTTCTGAATTTTGTTAAAGGGGTTGTCCATTAGTAGGACAACCCCTTCTGATTCCACATGTTTTTCCCCAGGCAAAATAAAAAAGCCTATATTCACGTCCGATACCGGCGCTGTTCCAGTGGTGTCCAGGCTTGTGGTGCCGGGACTCACGTGGGGTTGACATGTCACATGAGCTCTGTGTCCAATCAGAGCCAGCTTCTGCTTCCCCCAGGTAAAATAAAAAAGCCTATACTCGCCTCCCATACCGATGCCGTTCCAGCGGTGTCTGAGCTTGTGGTACCAGGACTCAAATGGGGTTATGACATCACGCAAGCCCTGAATCCAATCAGAGCTGGCTTTTGTTTCCCCCAGGTAGAATAAAAAAGGCTATACTCACCTCCCATTCTGGCGCTGTTCCAGCAGGGTCGTAGTGCCGTGGCTTATGCGGGGTTGGGACATCAAGTGAGCCCTGCGTCCAATCAGAGCTGGCTTTTGTCTTCCCACCTTTGGACAAATGAGTTAATTAACAGGAAGTGAGTCCTACAGCTGTTGCGTTCACTTCCTGTTGATTGCTCGTTTGGTCTGAAAGCGGGGAGACAGAAGCCAGCGCTGATTGGATGCAGGGCTCATGTGACATCCCCACATGAGCCCTAGGAATGTGAACTGTGGCACCACTTGAACAGCACCATAACCTGGGGGAAACAAGGGATCAGAAGGGATTGTCTTAGTAGTGGACAATCCCTTTAAGTCCGAGTTCTGTAAACCAGTTAAAGACCCCACTTAGGAACATTAACTAGTCTCCAAGTGGTGATAGTGTCATTATAAAGAATGATACTCAAAGACAAAAAGTGAAACTCCAATGCAAAATGTGAAACGGCGCTTCCACCTGCTTTGTGCCATTTTTGTGACATTGGGGCCAGGATTAAACCACTATCTATATCTATACCTGAATCCTTGCAGTCACTGCTTCAGGCTGTACTTTTCTGCCTTACCAGTTGATGTCATCAATATCAAAAACCCTAGAGAACCCAAGCTTTTTTTTATGGATTATTTTTTTTTTGTTACCCCAAAATGCCCAAAGTGGATTTTATCATTATTATATCCCAAAATTAATTCAGGCCACCAAAAAGGTAATAAGTAATTTCACTTAGCTGGACAAGTTGGAGGAGAGTAATAGAGATGAGCGTACCTGTTTGGTTTGCTTTCACCAATTTCTGATTCGGTATGAGCCTTGGCCGGTTCGTGCGAGCTCGGCTTACCAAACACTTTGCTCAAAAGTCGGTAATGTTTAGTAAGTGTTCGTTTGCAGAAAACCCACTCCTGGCCCCATCACAGCCATGTCATGTATTGATATGGCTGTGATTGGCCAGGGAAAGAACTGTAAAAGAAAAAAAAAAAAGGAAGCAAAGGGTTAAGGCACGACATACTTACCAAGTCTCCCCATGGCTGTAAGTGATCCGCGGCTCTACTTCTTATCCCTCATCCATATTCACTGCTTTCCCCGCCCACCGGCATCTGATTGGCTGCAGTCAGACCTCACCCCCAGACAATGTCTGTGATAGGTTGGAATATTTGTTATGCTTTTGCATTGAATATTTGTGATTATTTATAACTATTATAATTTACCACTATTTGTTACTTTGCACTTTACATGATTTTTAATATTTTTTCATAGTGAAGCACATTTACTTTGCAGGCATGACTCCAGAGATTTAAGGCCCCGTTACACGCAACGACGTATCTAACGGTATATCGCCGGGGTCACGGATTCCGTGACGCACATCCGGCATCGTTAGCGACGTCGTTGCGTGTGACAGCAAGGAACGACCACTAACGATGGAAAATACTCACCAAATCGTCCATCATTGACACGTCGTTCCTTTTCAAAAAATCGTTGATTGTTGAGCACGCAGGTTGTTCGTCGTTCCCGAGGCAGCACACATCACTGTGTGTGACACCTCGGGAGCGACAAAGTACAGCTTACCTGCGGCCGCCGGCAATGAGTAAGGAAGGAGGTGGGATGGATGTTACGTCCCGCTCAGCTCCGCCCCTCCGCTTCTATTAGGCGGCCGCTTGGTGACGCCGCTGTGACGCCGAACGCCCCTCCCACTTAGAAAGGAGGCGATTCGCCGGACACAGCGACATCGCTAGGCAGGTAAGTACGTGTGACGGCTCCTAACGGTTTTGTGCGCCAGGAGCAGCGATTTGCCCGTGACACACAAACGACGGGGGCGGGTGCTTTCACCAGCGATATCGCTGCGTGTAAAGCCCCCTTTATACACGGGGGATACACGGGAGATGTTTTCTTGTAAATTAGGGGATTGTACTCAATGTACACCCATCTTTCACTACCACAGGGATAATGGCAGCTGCTCAGAGTCAGAATACTGATATACATGGCCTCTGAATACAAGTTTACTCTACGTAGACCAAACAAAAGTGACCTGTCTTTCCAGTGTGAAGCCCTAGGAGGATTCAGCATTGGTAAAGAACAGATACAATGACTGAAAGACGTGGGAACCGAGAAGTCCTAATTGTCAGCAGACAGCAGCGCTTAAATGATTAAACAGTTTTTTTCTTTTGTTTAAAGATACTTGGTCTTGAAAAGTCTAAAATATATATTGCAAAACTTTAGAGAAAGCGTTACAAAAGTTGCCTGCAACCTGTGCCTCTCGAATGCCTTAGAAACTACAACTCCCAGCATGCTAGGTGCACCTAGTCTCCAATAAAGTGATATCCATATGTTAGTGCCTTGTTTGCCCATAGTAGTATTAAAAAGCAATATAATAGTGCCTATAGTGGTCTGTTTTATCTGAATATGTCAATGAGGTCACTATGCATAGGGTTAAACACATACACAGAAAAAATAGTTTAGTGGAATAAAGACTCCCTCACATGCACTCGATCACCAATTTATTAATTACAAATAAATTCTTGAAGTTCTGACAAAATCAATGGTTTAATGTCCCATGATGCCCATAGATTCTTATAGAGCTTTGTTCTGAGAATAGAAGGCTGAGTGCCAAAACGCGTGTCAGGGTGGACGCCATTCCCCTGGGAGTTCTGCTGCACTATTTTTAGGTATTCTGCTCTTATTCTTCATGTCATTATTTATGGACACTATGGGTTATAATTCACTATAGGGCTTCACAATCCTATACTTGGGATATACCTACCTGTGCAGTCACTGAGCTCTCTCTACATGTGCTACCCGGATCCTACCTGTGAATTTATTGTGGTATTTTTCACATCTGCCATGTCTGTCTATAAGCCATTATACATTAGTTAAGGATATTTAGATTTCGGGAGACATTTATGTAAAATGTTGATGCTTCAGTGATGTTTTATCATGAGTAGGGCATTTATGTAGAAGCATGCAGTGGCGTAACTACCGCGGTCGCAGCGGTCGCAATCACGACCGGGCCCGGGCGGTTTGGGGCCCGCGGGGACCCGGCAGATCAGCAGCCAGCTCCTCTCAGTGAGAGAGAAGCTGCGCTGATCTATCACAGTGCACGCGCCCACTATATGACCCGCTGCCGCCCCCGACACCGGGCCCTCCTGCCCGATGTCAGCGGCGGCACCGGGGCCCCCCTCCCCCGTCACCGCGCACAGTAATAATGAAGCAAAGAGCGGCCGGCGCCGCTCTGCATCATCATTCTGCCCCTGTGCCTGTACGGTGACCAGGGCCGGCGTCAGCACCCGGCATACCCGGGGCCCTGGAGAGCCGGGGGGGCCCACTCGGCCTCGTCAGCTCTGGTGCACCTTGGCCGGGGCCCACTCTCCTTAGTTCTGCGGTCCCCGGGCCGAGTTCCGGGGACCGCAGTCCTCGGCAGGAATCTGCGGCGCCGTCTCTTTAAGGCGCGCAGACCTCCTGGTTTGAACTTCATCTGTGGGCGGAGCTACAGACCGGCATCCTGCTCAGTCCCACAGATGAGAGTTGCAGTGCCAGCCAGCGACCCCCAGCACAGCGTGTCCCTCCGGCGCTGTGTGGGCCCCCTCTCCACCGTGACCTGAGCGGTATGTGCCCTCCCCAACCCCGATTTATGCCCCCCCCCGGAGCCGCGCGTGTCTGTCTCTGTCTGTATGTAGCAGAGCTAGGTGTGTATGTATATAGCAGAGCTATGTGTGTATGTATATAGCAGAGCTATGTGTGTATGTATATAGCAGAGCTAGGTGTGTATGTATATAGCAGAGCTATGTGTGTATGTATATAGCAGAGCTATGTGTGTATGTATATAGCAGAGCTATGTGTGTATGTATGTAGCAGAGCTATGTGTGTATGTATATAGCAGAGCTAGGTGTGTATGTATATAGCAGAGCTATGTGTGTATGTATATAGCAGAGCTATGTGTGTATGTATATAGCAGAGCTATGTGTGTATGTATATAGCAGAGCTAGGTGTGTATGTATATAGCAGAGCTATGTGTGCATGTATATAGCAGAGCTATGTGTGCATGTATATAGCAGAGCTATGTGTGTATGTATATAGCAGAGCTATGTGTGTATGTATATAGCAGAGCTATGTGTGTATGTATATAGCAGAGCTAGGTGTGCATGTATATAGCAGAGCTAGGTGTGTATGTATATAGCAGAGCTATGTGTGTATGTATATAGCAGAGCTATGTGTGTATGTAGCAGAGCTAGGTGTGTATGTATATAGCAGAGCTATGTGTGTATGTATATAGCAGAGCTAGGTGTGTATGTATATAGCAGAGCTAGGTGTGTATGTATATAGCAGAGCTATGTGTGTATGTATATAGCAGAGCTAGGTGTGTATGTATATAGCAGAGCTATGTGTGTATGTATATAGCAGAGCTATGTGTGTATGTATATAGCAGAGCTAGGTGTGTATGTATATAGCAGAGCTATGTGTGTATGTATATAGCAGAGCTAGGTGTGTATGTATATAGCAGAGCTATGTGTGTATGTATGTGGCAGAGCTATGTGTGTATGTAGCAGAGCTAGGTGTGTATGTATATAGCAGAGCTATGTGTGTATGTATATAGCAGAGCTATGTGTGTATGTATATAGCAGAGCTAGGTGTGTATGTATATAGCAGAGCTATGTGTGTATGTATATAGCAGAGCTATGTGTGTATGTAGCAGAGCTAGGTGTGTATGTATATAGCAGAGCTATGTGTGTATGTAGCAGAGCTATGTGTGTATGTATGTGGCAGAGCTATGTGTGTATGTGTGGCGCCCCTGACCTGGTCAGGCACCACTGAGTACTGCACCCATGCTGGGGACAGTACAATACAGGTAATCCAGAAGGCTGACCGGGGTGTGGAACACAGGCGCATAGTGATCAGGTCTCACACATGTACCCATGAGAGGACCCCTGGGGATCCCAGGAGGGGGAAAAGCCTTGACCTTCACTGGAATAGTGGAGGGGGCCAAAAGCCTCCATCTCCTCTCAAGGGGTGTGGTAAGAGAGTCTGGTTGCTAGGTGGCGTAGGCAAGAACAGGAGAGGAGGGGCAGTGAGTCAGTTAGAGCAGAACTCCATAGGGCTCAGTGAGGAGCAGACCTGTGGGGCTGTTGCTGTCTAACAGCGACCGCGCAGTGGCTACTGACGGGGGAGAACGGTCAACTAGGAGTGCTACCCGAAATCCATCTTCAGCTAAAGAGAGAGCACGGAGTGGGAAGTAAGGAGACTGCTAGAGAGTACCAGGCCCAAACGGGCGGCAGATCCCGAAGCGGAGATAGATCCAGCTTTCTTTTGCTAAACCTGCCGGTGTGGGGCTCTCAAAGCCCACGCCACAACACCACAAAAGCCGCAGCCACGTAGCCACAGTTAGGGCCCATAGGTCACAGGAGGCAAGCAGCTGGAGTGATCTGGCCCAGGCGACAAGCAAACGGCAAACGAAGGGGAGAGAGGCTTCAGCAACTTCCCTGGGTGACCCCCATAGGGACTCAAAGTCGGGGTTACCCCAAACCACCAAGGGCTAAGGAAGGCGAGTTAGTAGTCACCCTCACAAGTCAGCCTGAAGGATACCTGGTTCCAGCCTGGTTCATCCCAGCTACGCCCGGGTTACTCACCCTGCCATCTGAAGTGAGTAAAAACCCTGAAAGACATCCTGCCTGTGTTGAGTCATTCTGCGCCTTGTGGTACTACGCACCTACACCGGGCCCTGGGGCTTGCCTCACTCTCAGGAGGCTATTCCAACTAACTGCACACACCATCAGCCCCAGGCGTCCCTCAACCTGCAGTGGCGGTCCCCACTGACCGCAATACTGAGAGTGGCGTCACGACAAATAGAAGATTCTCCTACCGGTGACAAGATCCAGCTGAGTGGAGTCCCTGAAGGTAATGCACCGACACTACACCTGTGGGGCTTCACATCTGGCGTCACGAACAGGATAAGGACTAGACCTGTTCAGACAGGTGACCATGTGCCTGGGCGGTCCGCTTGAAAAATTGGAAGCGCCGCCATATTGCCACCATGAAAAGCGCGCTGAAAAACAACAGCAGCCCGCGCTGGAAGAAGTTACCGCCCACGAAGAGGTGTGGCTACCCAGAGATCCCCTGCAGAGTTCTGACCTTGCCAGCTATGAGAGTGGAAGCGTCCAGAGACGTCGGGACAGAAAGGAAGCCACAAGCCTGCTGCTGGGAGAGGAGCTGCTGAAAGAGGCAGAGCAGAAACTGAACAGCTTGCTATCAGAGGCAACGGCGAGTACACAGCTGGAGAGTCGTGCAGAAGAGGGCGCAGAAGAAATGGCGTCTGACCGCAGAAATCCAGAACCGGGCTCCGCTGCCTGGTGGTATCGGGAGCTGGCCCAGTTCTGCGACCGACTGGAGACCCGGGTTGTGGAGCAGATCCGGGAAGAACGAATGGAAATGCTGGAGATGACCGCGGCGGTTCGGGCCTATGAAAGGAGAGCCGCGCGCCGAGTGCCAGACAGGACGGCGATGACGCAGACCCTGATGCTGCAACCGGTGGGTGAGTCGAGTGATGCCCCGGCCAGCGCAAGTGCCCCGACCCCTGCTGCCACGCCCGCGGTCCCCGAAGAGGCGTCCGGTGCGGCGACGCTGAAGCAGGCCGCAGCCACGCCAGGTGCGGCCTTCCAAGCCCCAGCGGCCGCAGCGATGCCCTGCTCGGCCCACCAAGACCCGGTCCCTGCAGCAACGCCCAGTCCGGCCCGCAAAGAACCGGCTGCCACCGCGACCCTCATCCGCGTCGCAGGCGTAACGCTGACCCAGGCCGCCGCCCTGCTAGGCCCGGCCCGCCAAGACCAGGCCGCCGCCATCCAGGGCGCGGCCCGCCAAGACCAGGCCGCCGCCATCCAGGGCGCGGCCCGCCAAGACCAGGCCGCCGCCATCCAGGGCGCGGCCCGCCAAGACCAGGCCGCCGCCATCCAGGGCGCGGCCCGCCAAGACCAGGCCGCCGCCATGCCAGGCGTGGCCCGCCAAGAAGAGATTACCTCATCATTTACCCCGGCCTGCAAGGCCAGAGCAGACACCGCTCCCCAGTCCAAAGAGGTCCCTGCTAGGAAGACCCTGATAGGAGAGGACCCCGAATACTGGAAGCTGAAGGCTGACCTAGAGGCCCAGTTCCCACAAGAGATGGTGGATCGGTATCTGCTCCCTCCGCATACCCCCAAGGAGATTCAGGCAACCCCTGCAGCCGTGCCAGAGAGTCCACCGCCCAGACCAGCTGAGGACCACTCATCTCCAGCGCTACCACAACCTGAGTGCAGCGAAGAACTAAGGGGGAGAGGAGGCCAGGAAGCTGAGGAGCTGACTCCGGAGCCACCGGCAGTGGAGCAATACTCAGAGCCGGAGATGTTACCCTATTCCCGTTGGGATGAGGAGGACTTGACACCGTCTGCTGATGAAGACCAGCCCAGAAACCTCACCTGGGGCCCTGCAGGCATTGAGGTAACAGCCCAGCAAAACCCAGCCCGCAAGACAAGGCGTCGCAACAGAACAACGCTGTCCCCTGCACCACAGTCTCCAGAGCAGAGAGAAGTCACAGCCAGAGACCTACAGGAGAAAAGGTTACTGAGAAGGTCCAAAGCCCAGGTCAGAGGACCCCTTTGCAGAGGAGTAGTGGAGGATTTCAATTTGAGAAGCGGATATGGATTCATTGTAGCACCTGGTGTGAAGGAAGGGATATTTGTCAACCGAAGGGATGTGAGCGCTCATCTGCCTAGAGGACACCCTGGCAGAAACCTAAAGATGGGGGATTCAGTACAATTCACTATGCATGAAGGCGAAAGAGGATTGTATGCGCTTGACGTAGCACTATGTACCAGCAAACCTTACAGCCACCCCATGCTACAGGAAAGAGAAACAGATACAGGAAAGGAAACAGATGAAGATAGAGAAAGCAGAGACAAGGAACCTGCAGATGAGACAACAACAGATGAAGAAAGAGGCCAAGAAAGCAACAGGTGCCGCAGCCCTACAGGCCCAAGCCCTGGTGAAATGGAGGAGTAAAGTAAAGAAAGAAGTTACCAGTTAAAGTTTTGAAAAAGTTTGTTTTGCAACGTTCTCAAGTTCAAGTAATGTGCCCACAAAAACTATTGTGAGAAAACCATAAACCTTAAGGCTATGAACTGGCTATAGCCACAAACTCTCGCAGTGTAAATAGTTACACCAGAGGGCACCGCCACCACCAGAGTCAGCCTGTTTAGGGGCTTGGCTCGTCTGCAACCAGGAGGAGCCCGTCCGTATATAGGGCCTTGGCTCACCTGCGACCAGAGAGCATGCCTGTTTATGGGGCCTGGCTCTCCACCACAAAGAGGGTACCTGGTCGGCACCAACTGTGGAGGCCGCCTCTACATCCTGCCAGAAGAGGCTGAAGGCGCGGATCCACCAGGCCAGGTATACCATGAAACCACCAGCCCATGAAAGCCGCCTCTACATCCTGCCAGAAGTGGCTGAAGCCGCGGCCAACGTGAGAGGGTTTTGGGAGGGTTAACGGACTTGTGGGTGGAGGGTGGTGATGTATGGTACCTGGTGCTTTTAAAAATGTTTTACATGTTTTAATGTTTTATGCATTTTAAAATGTTGTCTTGCAGCCCGAGGACGTGCTGGTGATAACTAAGGGGGAATGTGGCGCCCCTGACCTGGTCAGGCACCACTGAGTACTGCACCCATGCTGGGGACAGTACAATACAGGTAATCCAGAAGGCTGACCGGGGTGTGGAACACAGGCGCATAGTGATCAGGTCTCACACATGTACCCATGAGAGGACCCCTGGGGATCCCAGGAGGGGGAAAAGCCTTGACCTTCACTGGAATAGTGGAGGGGGCCAAAAGCCTCCATCTCCTCTCAAGGGGTGTGGTAAGAGAGTCTGGTTGCTAGGTGGCGTAGGCAAGAACAGGAGAGGAGGGGCAGTGAGTCAGTTAGAGCAGAACTCCATAGGGCTCAGTGAGGAGCAGACCTGTGGGGCTGTTGCTGTCTAACAGCGCCCGCGCAGTGGCTACTGACGGGGGAGAACGGTCAACTAGGAGTGCTACCCGAAATCCATCTTCAGCTAAAGAGAGAGCACGGAGTGGGAAGTAAGGAGACTGCTAGAGAGTACCAGGCCCAAACGGGCGGCAGATCCCGAAGCGGAGATAGATCCAGCTTTCTTTTGCTAAACCTGCCGGTGTGGGGCTCTCAAAGCCCACGCCACAACACCACAAAAGCCGCAGCCACGTAGCCACAGTTAGGGCCCATAGGTCACAGGAGGCAAGCAGCTGGAGTG
Organism: Anomaloglossus baeobatrachus; assembly: GCF_048569485.1. Lineage (NCBI taxonomy): Eukaryota > Metazoa > Chordata > Amphibia > Anura > Aromobatidae > Anomaloglossus > Anomaloglossus baeobatrachus. Next base: position 29,369,116 of record NC_134359.1, read on the forward strand.
ATCTGGCCCAGGCGACAAGCAAACGGCAAACGAAGGGGAGAGAGGCTTCAGCAACTTCCCTGGGTGACCCCCATAGGGACTCAAAGTCGGGGTTACCCCAAACCACCAAGGGCTAAGGAAGGCGAGTTAGTAGTCACCCTCACAAGTCAGCCTGAAGGATACCTGGTTCCAGCCTGGTTCATCCCAGCTACGCCCGGGTTACTCACCCTGCCATCTGAAGTGAGTAAAAACCCTGAAAGACATCCTGCCTGTGTTGAGTCATTCTGCGCCTTGTGGTACTACGCACCTACACCGGGCCCTGGGGCTTGCCTCACTCTCAGGAGGCTATTCCAACTAACTGCACACACCATCAGCCCCAGGCGTCCCTCAACCTGCAGTGGCGGTCCCCACTGACCGCAATACTGAGAGTGGCGTCACGACAAATAGAAGATTCTCCTACCGGTGACAAGATCCAGCTGAGTGGAGTCCCTGAAGGTAATGCACCGACACTACACCTGTGGGGCTTCACATATGTAGCAGAGCTATGTGTGTATGTATATAGCAGAGCTATGTATGTAGCAGAGCTATGTATGTAGCAGAGCTATGTGTGCATGTATATAGCAGAGCTATGTGTGTATGTATGTGGCAGAGCTATGTGTGTATGTATGTAGCAGCGCTGTGTCTGTATGTATGTATCCAGCAGAGCTGTGTGTGTGTGTCTGTATGCATGTATGATGTGTATCTATGTATGTCAGTGTATATGACTGTATAGATGTGTCAGTTCTATATGTATTTTTGTGAGTTTGTCGTTAAATATGTATATGTATGTGTACGTATGTGTGTCTGCGTGTGGATGGGGCCCACTGGGACTCTTCCGCCCGGGGCCCACAAAAAACTGGAGCCGGCCCTGGCGGTGACGTCACTCCTGTGCGACTGCTGTGCTGAGTGCACAGAGCGCAGGGAGGGAGGACGCCGACCGCAGCACCGGGAGGACGAGCAGCAGTGGAAGGAGGAGAGCAGGGAGTACAGCATCAGTGGAACAAGGAGACGTCAGGACAGAGCAGCAGTGGAAGGAGGAGAGCGTTGAGTACTTGGTTTTTTTTTTTATATATATATGAGTACACGGTGGTCAGAGGCCTGGAGTGGGGAGGCTGCATTATACTGTACATGGAGGCCTGGGGTGGGAAGGCTGGATGATACTGTACATGGAGGCCTGGGGTGGGGAGGCCGCATCTGTACATGGAGGCCTGGGGTGGGGAGGCTGCCTGATACTGTACAAGGAGGCCTGGGGTGGGGAGGCTGCCTGATACTGTACAAGGAGGCCTGGGGTGGGGAGGCTGCCTGATACTGTACAAGGAGGCCTGGGGTGGGGAGGCTGCATGATACTGTACATGGAGGCCTGGGGTGGGGAGGCTGCCTGATACTGTACATGGAAGCCTGGGGTGGGGAGGCTGCCTGATACTGTACAAGGAGGCCTGGGGTGGGGAGGCTGCATGATACTGTACATGGAGGCCTGGGGTGGGGTGGCTGCCTGATACTGTACATGGAGGCCTGGGGTGGGGAGGCTGCCTGATACTGTACATGGAAGCCTGGGGTGGGGAGGCTGCCTGATACTGTACAAGGAGGCCTGGGGTGGGGAGGCTGCCTGATACTGTACAAGGAGGCCTGGGGTGGGGAGGCTGCATGATACTGTACATGGAGGCCTGGGGTGGGGAGGCTGCATGATACTGTGCATGGAGGCCTGGGGAGGCTGCATTATACTGTACATGGAGGCCTGGGGAGACTCCATTATACTGTACATGGAGGCCTGGGGAGGCTGGCAGCATTATTATACATGGAGGCCTGGGGAGGCTGGCTGCTATATTATACATGGAGGCCTGGGAGGCTGGCTGCTATATTATACATGGAGGCCTGGAGAGGTTGGCTGCATTATTATATATGGAGGCCTGGTGAGGCTGCATAATAAACATGAAGGACACCTTATACATTGAATATAGAGGTGTAATATACATAGAGGTCTATGAGGCTGCATTATACTGGAGGTCTATAGGGCTGCATTAAAATGGAGGTCGGGGGGGGGCTGTATAATACAAAATGAAGGTACACCTTATACATGGAATATAGGGGTGAATTATACATGGAGGAGTATGGGGCTGCATAATACCATCTGAAGTTTTATGGGGTTGTGTTATAATACATATAGGACTATGGGGGCTGCATTATAATATATGGAGGACTATGGAGGCTACCTTATACATGGACTATGGAAGTGCATTATAAAACATGGAGGACTATGTGGTGCAGTATAATATATGGAGAACTATGGGGTGAATTTTAATACATGGAGAACTATGGGAAATGCATTATAATTGAAGGGCTACTTTATACATGGAGGATTATGGGGGTGCATTATAATATATGGAGGGCTATGTATCTGCATTCTAATATATGAAGGGTTATGTGAGACCCTTTATACAATTATTTGGAAGGCTATGTGGGGGCTGTTATAGTATTTTGAGAACTTTATACAGGGGGGACAAAGATACAAGTATGGGATGGAAATGTTTTGTGCTGAGGGAAAAAGGCTCTTTCCCTCAGCAGCCAACTTTCCCATGCTCTGCTATACATCTCTCAGCACCCAGCATTCCCATGTTCTGATATACATCTCTCAGCACCCAGCTTTCCCATGTTCTGATATACATCTCTCAGCACCCAGCTTTCTCATGCTCTGATATGGGAAAGCTGGGTGCTGAGGACAAGATAAATATCAGAACATAGGAAAGCTGGGTGCTGATAGAGGGATTTCAGGGTGCTGTGGGTGAGAGCCAAGTGTCAGCGTCATTATCCTGTACCCCGAGTGTCAGTGTCATTATCCCTTACCCCATACCTCCCAACCGTCCCGGATACAGCGGGACTTTCACGCTTTACGTTGTTTGTCCCGTTGCCACGATCGGGACGGCCGGCTCCCGGGCTCCGCCCACCCACTCTCTCTCCGCCTCCCTGCTTTTCCCTCCTACCATCCCAGTAGACGTGGCATAACAGAGAGGAGCGCTGCCTGTGCTGCTGCTGGTACAGTAAAATCTCCCCAGCGCTGATTTCCCTCCCTCCCCCCCCTCACCCCCGGCCGGAGCCTCTCTGTGCGGTTGGCCGGCCGCCTGTCTGTGCGGTCGGCCGGCCGCCTTTCTGTGCGGGCGCCCCCCGGCCGCCTGTCTGTGCGGGCGCCCCCCTGCCGCCTGTCTGTGAAGGCGACTGGCCACCTCACTGTGTGGGCGACCGGCCGCCTCACTGTGGCTCCCTGCGTGTCCATGCTGGAGGCCCGCCGGCTGCCTGCGTGTCCATGCTGGAGGCCCGCCGGCTGCCTGCGTGTCCATGCTGGAGGCCCGCCGGCTGCCTGCGTGTCCATGCTGGAGGCCCGCCGGCTGCCTGCGTGTCCATGCTGGAGGCCCGCCGGCTGCCTGCGTGTCCATGCTGAATGGGTGTGGATGGGGAGTGGATATGGGCGTGACTGTGAAATGGGTGTGGTTAGGGGGCTATGCGCGCCGCAAACTTTGTCCCTCTTTTCCTTCTTTAAAAGTTGGGAGGTATGCCTTACCCCAAGTGTCTGTGTATGTGGAGGGGGGGCCCAGGTCTAAACTTTGCACCGGGGCCCATCCAACTCTAGTTACGCCACTGGAAGCATGCAATGGTAATTTCCTCATCTGAAACAAAAGCCAACAGTGGTGGGTATACCCCCAAAATGTCCATCTCTCAATAAATTGTCATGTGCCTTGAGCATCAATTCTAGCTGACAATGCCGCCTACTGCTGGTCATAAAAGTGCAGTCATAGTCTGTGGAGGCCGGCATTCCACTCTTCTTGAAGGACAGTTGTCAGGTCAATGAGGTTCTGGAGTACAGAGTTACGACCTCTACACGGCGGCTTAGCTGATCCCATAGGTTTTCTATCTAACTCAGGTCTAGAGAAAGTGCAGCTGCTCCATTTGAGGTCCCGAGTCTCCAGCAGCCATTTCCTAATCATGCGACCTCGATGAGCTGGAGCATTTTCGTTTATGAAGATGACATTATTGATGATTGTCTTGTTGGAAGACAAATCTCCGTCCCAGTCTCAGGTCTTTTGCAGACTCCAAAAGGTTTTCTTCAAGAATGGCTCTGTATTTGGCTCCATCCATCTTCCCATCAATTTTAACCATCTTCCCTGTCCCTGCTGAAGAAAAGCAGGTCCAAACCATGATGCTGCCACCACCATGTTTGACAGTGGGGATGCTGTGTTCAGGGTGATGAGCTATGTTGCTTTTACGCCAAACATATCGTTTGGCATTCTGCCCAAAAAGTTCAATTTTAGTTTCATCTGACCAGAGCACCTTCTTCCACATGTTTGGTGTCTCCAGGTGGCTTGTGGCAATCTTTAAATGACACTTTTTATGAATATCTTTGAGAAATGGCTTTCTTCTTGCCACTCTTCCATAAAGGCCAGATTTGTGCAGTGTACGACTGATTGTTGTCCTATGGACAGACTCTCCCACCTCAGCTGTAGATCTCTGCAGTTCATACAGAGTGATCATGGGCCTCTTGGCTGCATCTCTGATCAGTCTTCTCCTTGTTTGAGATGAAAGTTTGGATGGACGGCCGGGTCTTGGTAGATTTGCAGTGGTATGGTACTCCTTCCATTTCAATATGATTGCTTGCATAATGCTTATTGGGATGTTTAAAGTTGTGGAAATCTTTTTGTAACCAAATCCAGCTTTAAACTTGTCCACAACAGTCACAGACCTGCCTGTTGTGTTCCTTGGTCTTCATGATGCTCTCTGTGTTTTAAACAGAAAACTAAGGGGTACTTTGCACACTAC